>NC_061117.1:139647667-139661448 GCF_002878395.1 Capsicum annuum
TAGGTGCCTCGAAGCCGTGCAGATTCATAAAGGTTGCAGCCACATTTGCAAGCCCACCAGTGGGGAGATCTGTGCGGAATCTCACACCAGGTATAAGTCCAGGGCCTCCAATTGCAATTGGAACCTATAGAAAAAAGCAAGAATTATCAATTAAGAAATCCTTAACCAGCAATAGGATAGCATATATTACCATCGACTCTCCAAACAAAGGTTAGTACTTTTTGATTATGTTATTAAGTATTATTGATGGATAAAAGCACTAAGAAAGTGCTCATACCATCATACGTTTACAAGTTGAGCAAGAAACGAAGTATGTCCAACACAGCATCTACATCACTTACAAAAGATAGCTTGCACCAAAAAGAAATCAAAAGAAAAGACCCTATAGGATTGTAAAGTACCTTCAGCTGATACACACTCAGGGTAACTAATGCTTCTTCTGTCCCAATTTATATGATTCACTTTCCTTTTTAGTCAGTGCCAAAAAGAATGACACATTTCCATCTTTAGAAACAATTAACTTTAAAATCCCATCTTATCCTTAATGAAATAATTTATAGTCACACAAACTTCTATCACTTATTTAGACCACAAGTTTCAAGAGTCTTGATTTCTTTCTTAAACTCCGTGTCAACTGTCAAGTCAAAGTAACTCAAATAAATTGGGGCAGAGTAGATGTGTTTTCAAAAACTTCTGGAAGAATAGAATAATGCATGTTTTTCCATTTTTCTAAATCTCGGAATGGTGGCAAAAAACTAGTAATATAACTTTTATGTCTCCATTGCTGCAGTGGAATGAATTACTTACAGGTTCACAAGTGTGAGAAGTAAGAATCTGAATGTTTCCATTCTTGTCAAGTAATGGCTCTCCCTTCTTGTTTCTCTTAACCATATCTTCAGCATTTCCATGGTCAGCAGTAACTAAATATATTCCACCAACTTGTTCAATAGCATCAAGGATCATCTGCAAGAAAGATGAGTCGCAACCATTAGTGATGTCAATCATAGCTATCTCGATAAAATATGTTGGCACGATGATGTTATGTTGTAGTCTGAAAATTGTCGGCCATGATCACACATGACCAGCAATGCAGGCTTCAGCCTCAAGCTCAAGTAAGGAACTCCAAAACCCGATTGGTTCTATGCTCAAATGATCAAAGGCATGAAGCATCTTGGTAAAAAAGAAAAGCATCATGGAAATCAATTCAGCCAAATCTCGCAACCAAAAAGCAGTGGCATGGCCATCATAGTCAATAACATCAGCTTTAGCAAGAAATGTCAATACAACAACAACAACAACAAACCCAGTGTATTCCCACCTAGTGGGGTCTGGGGGGGTAAGATGTACGCATTCCATACCTCTACCTCTGATGAAGTAGAAAGGCTGTTTCCGATAGACCCCCGGCTTAAGGCACGAGATACCACACAAACACATAGTAAAGCACAGAAGCAGATTACATAACATAAATACGGCACCCATAAGTAATATAAAACAGAGGAAAGCAAAGGAAAGCACACAGATTCGTAATAAAACATGGAACACGGAACACGGAATCATAGTCAATAACATCAGCTTTAGCAAGAAATGTCAATAAAAGAAAATTACAGGAAAATCTTATGACACTTGGAACAACTGACCCAAGGAACCACTGTTACCTTAACACCATCATCAGCAGCCTTGCAAGCTTCAATTGTTGCTTTGATATCACCAGTATGCCCCACCATATCACCATTAGGTATGTTCAACCGTACCTAATAAATAATTGGAAACAGAGTAAGCTTGCTATCTAAAAAGAAGTCTTTTGAAAATATAAAAGACTCGCAAAGCAACACCATATATTACCTGGTCAAATTTGTGGCTAAGGATTGCATCCCTAGTCCTTTCAGCAATCTCCAGTGCCTGCATTTTTGGCTTAACGTTGAATGTAATCCCACTATCACTTGGAATTTCCACATACTCTTCCAACTTCTCATCAAAATACCCAGAACGGTTTCCATTCCAAAAGAAGGTAACATGACCAAATTTAACAGTCTCACTGTTGAAACAAATATCAAAGTTGTTAATACTAGTTTAAAGAAGGTTCAAACTCTTATATATTAGATGCTTCTTCTTGCAGAATATTTTAGCATGTCAAATGGCACATCTATCTTACAACTAACTCTTAATTGTATCTTCCATTTTATTTTTTTCAATACTCCAGGCTGGCTGTCAGCCAGGCTTTACAGTTTATTTATAATTTTCGTAAATATAGCAAAAACCTCTACAATAAAATCCGACAATTTGAGCAAATAATAGCAATTTCTTCACAAGGTATTCCAAACAAGAGCAACGAAAGAGAGATCACATCAACTCACCTGCAAGCAAACGTCCGAATGCCATTGCGCACAAGATACTCCCCAGACGTCCTGCCAATCTCTGGAGGAGAAACAAGGTATTTGCTAGGAAGCTTCAACTCACCATCATATTGGAGCATACCAGCAAAATGGATTTTAGGGACTCGTACACGATCAAATTTATCGAAATTCTCGTATTCAAGGGCCTTTGCAAGCATGACCATACGATCTGCTCTGAAGTTGAAAGTCACAACCGCATCACCATCCAAAATCGGCCCAACAGGCTTTGCCTTATCGTCAACAATAACAAAAGGGGGTAAGTACTGATCATTGGCATTGGGTTCCTGCCTCAACTTCTTAATTGCTTCAACGGGATCCTTGAACTTGAGTGGAGCCTCACCAAGAACTTGAGCATCCCAACCTCTTTTTACAACATCCCAATCATTCTGCATTGAAGGAATGACTAATATTTAACCATAGGACATGAAGAAAAAAATCTCATACAGTTTGTTTTAAAGCAAAGAAATTGGTATGACAACTAATTAATAACAGTTGTGAAGGAGGCATAATGAAAATGCTACAAGACAGAAGCATCAGGTCAACTTAATCATATTGATCTGCTCAAAAAGTAAAAAAAAGCAACCAAAGAAAGAAAAACTATGAAAGGATCAGGAGAACTGTTTATATCACAAACAACAGAACACATCAATGTCGAGATAGTATGGTGGTGCCCAAAAAGTATTTGCAACTTGGAACTGTGCTATTTTTTCCTTTCTGATAAGCAACTATGTCTTTCAGTCTCTGTCAAGAATATTATGTAATGAACTATAATTGAGGATGACACTGTATATATCACTTAGACCATTTAGGGAGATCGTTAGTATATTTGAGGACCCTTTGATGTTAGTTCTGATTCCGTCCTACTTTAGGACATTCCTATTTAAACCAAGATAGCTTCAGGGAATATTCAAGCTCAGAATTCTCAAAATCTCTTCATCTCTTCACTCGCTACCTGGTATAAAGCAAGACCCATCCCTACTATTTGGTTATCCAACTTGCGTTATTCACACTTTTTTAGTCCTAGGCGTACAGGGTGTTTGAATGTCACAAATCAGGCACCGAATGGGTTGTCGTTTCTATAGCCGGACTTTATCCTCACTTCATAAGCAAGCATATGGAATTGACTTAGCCCCAGTTTTCTTTAGGAAACATCTGATAACAGGCATGAAATGTTGGTATCAAAAAGAGTAGAAGGGGCACGACAACATACAGCAAAGCTAAAGTTGGAGAATGATGAATCGAATTGCTTCTTGAACAAGCAAATAAGACAGCAGACAGTGACAAGAGGAAGCAGACAGCATCAACAAAAACTTCATCCGATTATCCTATTCCACATCAAAGATATACCTAGCCAAGTCGAGGAAAATATAACTAGACAAAATTCTATCAAGCTAATTTTAACCAAACAAGTCAATGGATCAGAAGCTTCAGACAGTAATAGGTGCAGGAGCCAACAATATCAAAAAAGAAGAAAAAAAAAACTAATAACATATCTAAAAGCCACAAATTTACCTCATAACGATCCATGGTAACATACATGCGGCCTCCACCAGATGCAACCCGGGCATCAACACCTTGTTCACGCAGTTTTGCCAGAGTATTCTCAAGGGTCTCCATGAAGCCCACACTAGAACCATCCAGAACATCACGTCCATCAGTGAGGGCATGCACACGAATTCTTTTGGCACCATGCTCAGCAGCACCCTTCAGCAACAACTGCAACCAAAAGCAAGATTACATATAGCTTATCTTTTAGCATTAGAAAACTTAATTAATAAAAGCCAAGGGGAAACACAACGTTTTATTGATTTTCAAAATGATTGACAACAATAGGTATCTGTACTATGTAATCAATCATCACAGTATTGTTTAAAAACTGACAGGCCTACCAGCAATTGGTCAAGCCTGGAGTGGACACCCCCATCACTCAAGAGACCAATGAGGTGTAGAGTTCCTTTGTCAAAACATTCTTTAATGTATTTAAAACCTTCTCCTTCATAGATTTTCCCAGAGGCAAGGGCTTGGTCAACAAGCTTTGCACTGCAAGAAAATACATTAGAGACAATAATAAGCAACTATCTACATTTTTAGAAAAATAAACAGAGACCCATGGAAAAAACAGCTCTCCTCAGCCAGTAATTTCACAAATCATCTCGAATCAGACAAAAAAATAAGTCTTCAATCACAATGCTAGAAATAGGAAGTCTCAAAATATATTCTATTTGTACTCTGATGTGGGCAGTAGTACAGAGGTACAGCAAAAGTGGAGCCAATAAAGGAATAATAAACAATTAACGCACAGACCGATAAAAGCTCTTTAATTGCTTCGTTATTTCTTTTTATTTTTATTTGATTGATTAGCTAAGCTGAGTTTTTGGGACTTAAACTCTAAGGGTTGTTTGGTAGCTGGTTAGAGTTATGCAGATAATTGAATTAATTATGAGGGAAGCTATGTCTATTTTATGCAGAGATTAGATATTCATGTATTACTTATTCCATCTTCTATCCAGCATACGATGATACATAGATCCCCTCATAACTTATACATGTATTAGTTATGTGGGTTTCTAAATTGCAAACCAAACACTACTAATTTTATACATGCTTAACTCATCTCCAAACCATCAAGCAAACTACCAGGATACAGCAAGATTCTGGTCCCAGCACCAATCAGGGAATTCCATTCAGTTCCAAGGAAATGACCCCCTCTTTAAACATATTTGCTAAATTAAAGGTCTCATTTTTTCCTAATAAATTGGTTGGAAGTATGGACACAGTAACCTGGTTGAATGAATCAAGTTACATTAAACTTTCAGAACAGACGTAACAGATCTCTGAAAACAAAACCAACAAAAACACCATAGAAATTGTCTTTCATAGGTTAAACATAAGAAAAAAACAATCTCACCCTTGAGCAAAGATCCTTCCAGCACCAAGAGCATTATGACCAACTTCACTATTACCCATATCATCCTCTGTAGGTAGCCCCACAGCATTCCCATGTGCCTTAATCAATCTCCAATGTTCAGGAGCACCCTAGAATTATTTTAAAATTGTTTTAGCAAACACTCAGATAATAAAAACATATAATAAATCCATAAATCCAGAATCTTTAACCAAAACAACTTTTTAAAGAAAACTTCTTGAGGGTGCCTTATTTTTATTTTTAGGTCAGACCCAGATAGTAAAAACAAATACTAAATCCATAAATCAAGAATCTTTAACCAAAAAATTAAAAAAAAAATAATAATAACCTTTTTGAGGGAGTCCATAACAGGAGTTTCAGCAACAGAGATAGCATTATATTCATTGGGTTTAGCTTCACCCCAGCCATCCAAAACAATAACAGCAACAGTTTTTCCTTTAGGAAGTTTAGGATGGTCCTTCAATTTCCATGCATCTCCTGAACTACCCATATCTCAGATCTTAAAAAAAATTCTACCACCCAAAAAAAAAAAGAAAAAACAATTAGTAAAAATCAATCAGATCTATAGAAGGAAAAAAAAAAATTTAATTTATGTGCAAGAGAAAAAAATAAAAAAAGCGGAACTACCTTAAGGGGTGTAGAGGAGAGGGGAAGAGAGAGCAAAAAAGTGCGTAGTGGAGAAAACAATGGACAAGGGGTGGTCATGCTGGGGTCTTTATTGGAAAAAATGCTGGGCTGAAATACCGGAAGCATACACCTGCTGGTATTCAAAGAATATTAGCTTTAAAAAAAAGGAAGAATATTATAGAAATTTCAACAAAACAAAATTAAAAAGGAAAACTAGGAAAAGTGAGATGAGTTCGGTATTTCACGTGTGAGAATATTGAGTGATAGTATTATTTTCAGTTTGTTTAAAAAACATATTTTTTTTCTTTTGATATCTCTTTAATTTAACTAATATACCTGTTTGTGCAACGTGTAAATAATTATTTATATTGAAATGTCTTGTTTAAACATGTTAAATTATATGATCTTTAAAAAAAAGTTCAACTATCATATTATTTTTCAATGAAGTATATAAAAAATTAATATTATAAAATTCAATGACACTTTAATATATTTATGTATCTTTAATTTAAAATAATAAAATTTTAAAAAATTATATTTTTTAAAATTTTGTGTAAAGGCAAAAACATGGTGATTATATGGGAGGAAGTATATTTTTTGTAATAGGTAAGGAGAAAGATCGCATGATTTGTGCACCAAAATATAATAAGAGGTACTCTTTCATTTTGTTTGACCTAATGCGAAGCACGAATAAATTGATTAATATTCAATTAAATTTGAAAATATAATTTTTATTCAATATAAAATTTATATATTTAAAAAATATTATAAATTATAATAACTAAAAATATAAAAAATACTTATAAATTATGTTAAAAGTAATATTTACAGTTCAAATAATAACTACCATAAATCTATATCTATATCTATAATCTATAATCTGTAATATATTAAAATTGTGAAAACTCTTAAAAAAATGATTAGAACTTTTTTTCTTCATTAAAAGACTTTTTTTTAGACAAAACTGTCTTTTCACTACTTTTTAAAAATTAATTATTTAACTATTATATTAACTAGACTTCCTAAAATATATAAAACTGCTAAAACATATGGTATGAGAATTAATTAACATTTTCCTTTTTATTAATATTACGGGGTAATAATTACCCCTTATTATTTCAGGATGGAAAGCAAATAAGAAGAAATAAAGAAGAATATCAAGCCAAGCTGCACTACAATTTGTGCCACCAATGGCTAATCCGGGGATGTTTAGATGTGCCACCAATGGCTAATCCGGGGATGTTTAGATGAATTGAAGATTGATTGCATGAAATTGTTGCAAACTAGTGAGAACAATTGTTGAATTGTCTAAAAATATCATATGGTGCAAAAGGAGGGATTCAATTGTTGAATTCTACACACTAAAGAGTGATTGAATTTTATTAAATTAATATTTTTATCTCCATCTCAATATTTCTATAAATATTGAGATATATGTTAAATTAGAGAACAAATCGGTTTGCCTATTAGGAGAATGTGATTGATGTTTATCTAACTTGATTCAATTACATGTCTAGATTGGTGGATGTTTGATTTTAGAGGGTCAAAATTTTCGCTCAGACAAAATTTAGTTGGATAAAAATTGAAGCTTTATGATCTCTAATATTATATATATTTATCTTCTTTATTTTTATTCAAAATCATTTTAGAGGGTCAAAATTTTCGCTCAAACAAGATTTAGTTGGATAAAAATCAAAGTTTTATGATCACTATTATATTATTTTTTATAGTTTACAGGTCGTAGATGAATGTCGGTTGGTTTTGAAGAATTTCTTATGTAAATGTTAGGATTAATTGTATTATTTTGATATCTTTATTATCTTATTGTTATATTTTAATTGATAGATGCTAGATGAATGTGGGTCGGTTAATTTATTAAATTAATTAAATACAAATTTGAACCCTCAAAAGTATCGGGACAAAGTAAAACTAAACCTAAAATTTCTTATAAATTGAGAATCTTCTTTTCTACAATAATAACTTCACAATATAGTTCTCAAACAAGTTTGTTCTTTGTTATCATGTTCACAAATTTGCTTGTGATTTGAGGTAAATTTTCTAAAATTTTAATTCTCGATGTTTACAATCTTGATAATAACTATGATTAAAGAAATAAATTTTCTTCTGATTTGAGGTAAGTTTTCTAAAGTTTTAGTATATTTATAAAAATAAATTATCATGTATTATTTTTAATAAATAATTACTAATTCAGATATCAAAGTGAATTTGTAAAATTAAACTCTTTGAAGCAAGATACATGCGCAAGGCGCGTATGATAAGATTAGTAAACTAAAATACAAGAGTAAGTAAAACTTTTAATTTTAAAGAAAGAAAAGAATATTAATTTCGGATGAAGAAGGAAAATAGAAAACGGGAAAAAAGAAAAAGGAAAGGCGTGAATAGCAATGCATCACGTTGTTTGTTTTTTGTTTTTTTTTTTTTGATGTTTTCCCTTAAAAGAAGAACTCACTAAAACTTGAATTATTGATTTAAGTCAAGGGGGAAAAGAAAAAGGGTAGGCGTGAATGGTGATGAATTAAGTAGTTGTTATTAAGAAGAAAAAAATGAACTGTTGATGAATTAAGTTGTTTATGTTATATACTAGACATTGAAGGGCGTGCTCAATATATATATATTTTTATCTTAATTTATGTGATATAAATATAATTTAGATAATATAATTAATGGTTAAAATAATTTAAATTTTTAATTGTTGTGATTTATAATTCTTTTTGTTCTATTTCAATTTAAGTGACGCTAATATAAGCTCGAGTGTCAATTAAATATTTTAGATTTTTTATATTTTTAAGTTGTTAAATATGTGATTTATAATGCTTTTAGAATAATTTTTTAATAAAATATTAATACTCTCTCAGTTTCAGTTTACGTGTCTTCTCATTTTTAAATAATATATGTTACTTTATGTCTTCATCTGTTCCATCATAATTTTTGTGGCACTAATATAACTTCGATAGTCAAATAAATATTTTATGTTGACATATCATTTTGTGTGTCTTTTAATTTTTTTTATGAAATGTTATTAATTTTTTAATGCTTAGATAACAATAAAAATTAATTAGGGTGATATAATAAAATTACGATTGAAACAACAAAGAAGTCATGTCTTAAATAACTTATAACAATCAATTAAAAGTGATAAGGCAAAATTATTATAAAAAATACTTGTGAATAAAATTTAAATGAGTCTCATATAAGACATCAAATTAATTTAAAACATCAAGAGTTAATTTATTATTTTATGTCTAATTTATTTTTATTGAATATTATTAATTTATTAATGCTTAAATGACTTATAATAATTAATTAGGAGTGATATAGTAAAATTACGATTGAAGTAGCTGAAGAAGGTAGCACGAAACATCAAGAGTTAATTTATTTTTTTATTTTTATTTTATCATTTTTTAATTTATTATTTTGTTTCTATTTTTTATTTAATATTATTAATTCTTTAATACTTAAATGACTTATAATAATTAATTAGAAAATAGTTAACAACTTAAATTATCTAAATACTTATTAAAAATATGATTGATTATCTAAATTCTATTTGTATCACACAAATTGAGATAAAAAATAACATATATTGAACACGTGCTAGATCCCAGATGAATCTTAGAATGTATATGCAATCCTTTACAAAAAAAAAATGTTTAAATATATCAAAATTGACAAGGTAAGTTCTAATACAACACACCAAATAGTGTATAATAAACAATATTAATATTATTAATGCAAGCATTATTAATGCGAACATTACTAATACGTTCTATTCAAAATTATTTTTATACACTCTAATAAACGACTCCTACGTTTCAATGAAAGGAACATATACAAAAGTAAAGTTTGATAAAACATCTACAGAAGTATATTTTGTCGTGTTCTCAAATTCAAATAACTTAAATCAATATGAAGATGGTAACTTATAGTTTTCTTTTTTATATAATTTCCGAAACACTTATAATTTAAATTTAAAATGTTAACTTAATTTAATTTCAAAGAACAAGTTGACAAATAAAAGAGAAAGAAAAATAAAAGCAAAGGATGTTTTTGTGTCTTCTTAGTAGGGGAATAGAATGCAATTTTGAGTTATTAATTGCAACCCACATGTGATGTAATATGCAAGAACTAGATAACACTTTAGCTTTTTCAACAATTATTCTCTATTTTATACCATAGGTGTCAAGTCTTATATATCAATTTTAGTCTCATATTTTATACTTAATGTAAGAAATCTCAATCATATACTTAAAAATCTAAACTTTAGAATGCATCAAATTTTGTTATTTATATGAGTAAGTTATACATAATTATCTTGTGAGATAATTTGGCTTCTTGAAAAATACTATAAAGTAGTTAATATGTATTGTGTATTCATGTTTTATAATTCATAATTCAAATTGACATCAATCCAACTTATCGTACGTAGTCAAAATATCTTAATATTGGGCATGTGCTGACACCAGTCATCCTCCTCTAGTCTAGTAATAATAAGGGGATAAGCAGGCAGCTGTTCGACATGCCTGCTTTTGCTGACTGCTTCTTCAACTGTAATTTTATTATTTCATTCCTAATTAATTATTATAAGTCATTAAGTATTAAAAATTAATAATATTTTATAAAAAAAATTACTCTTAATAATAAAGGGGATACGCAGGCAGCTGTTCGACATGCCTGCTTGTGGTGCCTGCTTCAGGTGCTTCAACCGTAATTTTACTATTGTAATTTATAATATTTTTAATGTAATTTTCTAATAATATACGTTATTTTTCTTGTTCAAACTTTTGTGGCATTGTAGTCAATTATATTTTTAAAATAGTGTAAGTTTTTAATTATTGTGATTTATAATATTTTTCTTCTATTCCAATTTAAGTGATACTAATATAATTTCGAGAATCAACCAAATATTTTATATCTTTTAAATTTTTAAATTGTTAATTATTGTGATTTATAGTATTTTTCTCATTTTTTAAAAATATATAACAAATGTAATTTATAATAATTTTTATGTAATTTTTGAATAATATATGTTACTCTCTTTGTCTAGAGTTTTGTATCATCGATAGCCAATTATATTTTTTAAATAATTTTAAATTTTAATTATTTTGATTTAGAATATTTTTTCTATTCCAATTTAAGTGGCACAATGCTTGGATGATCATAATAATTAATTAGGGGTAATATAGTAAAATCATGATTGAAGCAGCAAGCATAAATGTCTTAAATGACTTACAACAACTAATTAGAAGTGACATAACAAAATACTTGTGAAAAAAGTTTAAGTGGACCTCATATAAGACATCAAGTTAATTTAAAACATCAAGAATTAATTTATTATGTTTATATATATTTTATATTTTTTATTAAATATTATTAATTTTTTAATACTTAAATGACCTATAATAAATAATTAGGAGTGATATTTAGTAAAATTATGGTGGAAGCAGTTGAAGCAGATATGTAATAAATGTCTATTTTTTTTAAAAAAAAATCAACTACTATTAATTTTTAATACATAAATGACTTATAATAATTAATTATGGGTGGTATAGTAAAATTACGATTGAAACAACTGAAACAGATATGCCATAAATATTTATTTTATATTTTTAATTAAATATTATTAATTTTTAATACATAAATGACTTATAATAATTAATTATGCGTGATATAGTAAAATCATGGATTGGATATTATAATTTTTTTAATACATAAATAATCTATAATAATTAATTAGGAGTGATATAGTAAAATCACAATTGAAGTAGCTGAACCAGACATGTAAGTATTACTATTTTTTTAATATATAAATAACTTATAATAATTAATTAGGGGTGATTTAGTAAAATTACAGAGCAAGCAGCCTACTGAAGCACGCATGTTGAAACTATCTCTTCTATATAATAGAATCTATATAATAGAACTAGGAGTGATATGGCCCGTGTTAGCACGGGCCCAATGTGAAGAGTATTTTTAGATTAGTTATTGTGATTATAATATTTTTTACTTCATTTTTTAAATAATTCCGTCTGAGTACGAGTATTTTTGGCACATTTTTTCCTTATTATTTTATGTCTATATTATCTTTTTTATTAAATATTATTAATTTTTTAATACAGGATGACTTATAATAATTAATTAAGGGAGATATTTCGTAAAAAGTGATATAGCAAAATTATTAAAAAATATTTGTGAAAAAAATTTAAGTGAGACTCATATAAGACGTCAAGTTAGACTAAAACATTAAGAGCTAATTTATCATTTATCATCTATATTGCTTTTTTTATTAAATATTATTAATTTTTTAATATTTAGATGACTTATAATAATTAATTTGGGGAGATATTTAATAAAAAGTGATATAATAAAGTTATTGTAAAAAACATTTGTAAAAGAAAATTAAGTGTTCTCATATAAGGCGTCAAGTTAATTTAAAATATCAATAGTTAATTTATCATTTTATATCTATTTTATTATTAAATATTATTATTTTTAATATTTAGATAACTTATAATAATTAATTAGTGGTGATATTTAGCATAATTATGATTGAAATAGCAAAAACAAACATGTCATAAATGTCTAATTTAGTTTTTGTAGTAAATATTATTAATATTATTATTTTTTAAATATATAAATAATTTATAATAATTAATTAGGGGTGATATAGTAAAATCATGGAGCAAGAAGCCTGCTCAATTAAACATCAAAAGCTAATTTATCATTTTATGCCAATATTAATCTTTTTTAATAAAATATTATTAATTTTTTGATATTTAAATGACTTATAATAATTAATTTAGGGAGATATTTTGTAAAAAAATGATATAACAAAGTTGCTATAAAAATATTTGTGGAAAAAATTTAAGTGAGTCTCATATAAGAGATCAAGTTAATTTAAAACATCAAGAGTTAATTTATCATTTTATATCTATTTTAACTTTTTTATTAATTATTATTATTTTTTAATATTTAGATGACTTATACTAATTAATTAATGGTGATATTTAGTAAAATTAAGATTGAAGCAGTAGAAATAGACATGTCATAAATGTCTATTTTACTTTTTATATTCAATAATAGTATAACTTTTTTAATAGATACATAATTTATAATAATTAATTAGGAATGATATAGTAAAATCACAGAGCAAGCAGGCTAAAGCAGGCATGTTGAAACGATAACTCATTTTTAATATAGTAGTAATATAATAATATGGATGTCACGTGACATGTATTTGTGTGAAATGTCATTTATTAGCGATAATAGTTAGTAGTCATTGGATTTGAAAACCAAAAAATTACTTTTTCAATCTTTATTTAAATATCCAAATAGTTGGTCAAATTGCCAAGTTATCAATTTGAAATCAATTTGGCAACCTTACAAGTTACAACTAAGGATGAACATAAAATATCAAAAATCGAATTACCGAATTGAACCAAAAAATTTGGTAATTGGTATTCGGTAATTCGGTATTTGGTATGGTGTTTGAGAGTAAAATTTCAATATTTTGATATTCGAGATTTGATTTGGTACAAGATATTAATACCATTTGGTATTCGGCATTTATCGAATATTAAATTTTATATATATATATATATGTGTGTGTGTGTGTATGTGTGTAATCAACCCAATAGACAATAATATTAGTCATCCCAAAGAATCTCTTGGACCTTGGTAATATATTCGTAAAAAGCAACTAAAAGAATACTAAATAGGATTTCTATTAAATATATTCTTTGAAATTTAAACATACATTTGCACATCTCCAACTATAATATGGTATTACCAAATACTGTACCAAAGTTTAATTTACC
>NC_061117.1:139664448-139668546 GCF_002878395.1 Capsicum annuum
AAAGCACTTGCCTCATTATCATGATCATCTTGATTATTTGCTCCTTTCCTTCTTTAAGAAGTTTTTCTTTCGAAATCAATTGGTCTATCACGCTTCAGACATGTCATAAAATTTTTTCTTTTACGGATTTTTCTTTGGAGCATTTTATAATTGAATTATCATATAGAGTCAGCAAACACATCTGACAATTAGTTTACAACATTTTGCAAATGAATTATCTCTAGCAAACACACCTGTCAATTAGTTTGCAACATTTCCCAAGGGTGTGTTTTGTATAAAGGAAAGCATTAGCATTTTCCAGAAAATGTTTTCCAATTTTCTTATGTTTGGTTGGCTTATATATTTTGGAAAATATTTTTCAAACCAACTTATTTTACTTAAATCTAAGGAAAATGAATTCCCTTCAAAAAGTAAGGAAAACATTTTTCAAAAGTTTCTTGCAACCTCACTTTAAAGTTGAAATGTTCATACAATTCTCAAAATCATCTACCCCGCCCCAAATACCCTATTACCCCGACATCACCCCTACCCCCCCCCCTATCCCCACCCCCTCCCCCATCCCTCCCCCCACCCCCCCCCCCACCTCCAACCTAAAAGAAAAATTAAATTTATTTTTAAAAAAATTTCAATTTTTTTCTTCTCCTTCACCCCCTACCCTGACCCCCAGCTCCTACTAACCCCCTTTCTCCCTCCCCTCTCCCACCAATTTTTTTAATTTTTTTTTAACCAAAAAAATTCAAAACTTTTTCTTAACCCATCCCTACTGTCTATTCTGACACCCCTACCCATCCTCCTATCAACCCCTTTCTCAAAAAAAGATTTAATTTTTTTTAATTTATTTTTTAAAAAAGGATTCTAAAATGTATTTTTATGCTTTAGCTAAACACTAAAATATTTTTTTTGAAAAATATTTTTTCATTCACCAACCAAATACTGGAAAATATTTTTTGAAAAATATTTTTCATCGACCAACAAACATAAGAAAACAAGTAAGAAATCAACTTGTTTTTCAGGAAAACATTTTCCTTCATACCAAACACACCCCAAATGAATTATCTCTTGAAATTCAATTTCACATATATATTTTTTATAAGGATCTAGATAATTTATTTTATGCATAATTTTCAGCTGTTAATCATCTCTCCCCCTAATGTTAGAAAATCTAACATTTATCCCAATCTTATTTTGGGATTCATCTTTGTGATTGTGATGGAGAAATTAAATCATATAACCCACATTTAAATTTTCAAATAAAAATTATTTGATTCCTGACTCTGAACCAATAGTGAAAGGGGAGCTTTGTTGATGTCATGCATACCAATGCTGCTACATTTTAAATGACATATCTCATACCAACTTTTTTTTAGGAGATTTTATTCTCATAATCAATGATATAGCTATAATTGGAGGCATAAATTTCTGCTAAACCAACCAGCATTATCAACATAATTTATGTTTTGAAACTGTGCTCTTAATTTAACAATTTGAGCAAACAACTTTGCAAAAATCAATTGCAAGTTAATAGAAAAACACATGTGTCCATTTTATTGATGCATCTATTAAACTATATAATAATAATCGGTCCACATAGCAAGAGAACAGGTCTATATTCACCTTTTTATATGTTCCAAAAATTTAGAAAATATAATTCCAGTTGTAGCTGGTACAATAAACAATTTATTGTGAGAACAAGCAGCACAAGAGAATTCGTGAATAACCTTTCATTTCTTCAATATATAATTGCATGAATTCTCAATTATTTTTGCATCACACTTGAACCGGGATGGTCAACGTCATGCCAATTGATATTTATTTCAGTAATTTTTTTAATTTACTATTGCGTGTGATTCTGTCATCATCCTCATATTTGTATATTACAAATAAGAAAACAAGCATGGATAACCTTTTAAGTAAATATTTATAACCTGTGTTGATTGTAGTAATATGAAGATATGACATCTTTTCATTATTTATAGTCTCAATATAATTTATTTTTAACAATGTCTTTAAAACTTAATAAGTTTTTTGTGAGAGTTACTACAATCCCAATATTATAAACAATTGCATTCCTCCAGATAGTAACACTTAAGCTCTTTTGGAGCTCTCAATTAATTTCGTGTGCTACACATATTTCACACACCTTTCATATGGTGAACATCTCCTTCGAGGAGAAAATCATATAAGTATGGTCATAATCTTAAAACATTATATAGGCAAGATTTGTTTGTTGCTTTTACCCTTTGGTAATTCATGATAAACATATCAAAATATTTATGGCATGCTATAAGTATGCGCGATCAATGATCATTTATGTCAAAATACTTTATTTTTATTTTTCTCAAATCTTTCGTAGAGGTGATATGTAACATTTATCCAACCATGCATGAGCATGCCCTTATTCATAATTTTTATCTCATCTTGACACAATCATTTCAAAAATGGATTAGCATCAACAATGCTTATTGCAAATCTCATTCTCTTCAAGAAATGAGTTATAATCATATTTCAATGCTTCATAAATTTTCATTAGAAGCTCATTCTCATTCCATGAAATTTATTATATTTACACGACATCCCTCAACATAACTTTAAAAGGTCAAGTGCACCATCACTTTATATTCCTTTATTTTGATGGAGGATTTATAAAACTTATACCAAATTAGATCGCACGACAATCTCGTGCCTAGTAACCTTTCATACCATGTTCATTAGTGGAAAAATTACCTTTACCTTTTGAAGAATTATTTTAGAATTCATGAAGTTCTTCGAAGAATCTTCTATTTTTTTAATATATATTTGTAATATTCAATGTGCACATCTTCGAGATGGCAAAATCGTTCATGCCAACTTATGAATTTATTTGTACTAGTAAACTCTTAAGTTTACCATGAGTAAGTAAATTTCACATTTACTAGAGCATGAATATTTTTTTTCAAGTTTGCTATTTTGGAGTATATTTCATAGTATTTCTTCTCAATTATTCTAACTCTTATGGAGGTGTTACTCCTATCACAATCACCCAGAAAATAGATCTGTAGTTTTACAATCAAAATTTTCATTCCTCAGGAATGAAATATAATGATGTCTTAAGCTTATCAAATTATAATAGCTTAGAATCTCTTTCAAGATACTGCCCCTTCATGAGTAAATCAAGGTATACATATAATACAACAAAAAGTTTTGTTCTTGTTACACATATATTCATATTCATAAATTTAATTACATGTCTTCTTTCAGACATATTACGCACTGCTACCACATTCACTTCAAGGAATGAAGCATATTCAATGGAAAATATTTACGTTTTACCAAAAGTTTGGCTTAGTCATCGTTATATCATCAATATGGTGCATTGAGATTCAAACTCAACGCCTTATCCATATAAAGATGTCTTAGGCCAAAATTCAATGGGATTTAAATCCAACATCTTATCATCATGGTGCATTAGGACTCTAAACCCAATGTCTTACTCTCTTAATGGCATGAGATTTAAATCTATCATCACACTCTCAGCCAATAACATATTAGGCCAAAGTATAATAAACTCAAACTTGAGCCTATACCAATATCACCACTTTGTGATTATCAATATTCTTTTCAAACTTAGAACATGAGTTAATAATATGCTTATCTTATCATAAATAGTAGAAAGGTGGAATTCAAATCACGATGATCGTATAGTTCTTGTAGTCTTGCTTTCTTCACCTTTTGATCTAATTTTCTTTTCTTAGCCTTCAAAATTTTGAGATGATAGAGTCTCGTGCTGATAACGTGTTATATAAATAATGATAAAATATCAATATCAAATTTTAAAGAAAAGAAAGAACTTTAGAGAATTTTAGTAATACTTTTGTTTTACTACTTTGATCTATCAATAAAATGTACAAGGGGCGACTATTTATAGACCACCAAATCTAGTTGTAAGTAGGGGTGGGCATTTGGTATTTGGTTCAGTATTTTCAAAGTTCGGATTCGGTAATTTGGTAATCGATATTTGAATGTAGATACCTCATACCATACTTATAAACATCGGTTCGGTAATTCGGTAATCGGTAAATTAAACTTTGGTACAGTATTTGGTAATACCATATTATAGTT
>NC_061117.1:139671546-139723355 GCF_002878395.1 Capsicum annuum
AAAGGAGCAAATAATCAAGATGATCATGATAATGAGGCAAGTGCTTTGAAAAAGTACTAACATAACACTTCATAGAACCTTGGCAAAGGTTCAAATACCTAAATAGTAATGAATATGAAGAGATCTTCATAAGTTATGTTTTATTAGAACTGATATCAAACAATCATCGATGATATCTTTGATATAATATAGCGCACAATATTATAAATAATATCAAGGATCTTGAATAAAAATTTGTCAAAGAAATGTGAACAGATAAATTATTGGACAAATAAAAGTATGTAATTCAAGTAGTTTGTTTCACTTGAAAATAAATTTTGAACTCATAATCCAAAGAACAGAGGTATAATGCCAGTGAGGTACAAATGATTTACCATGCGAAAGTAAAATTCATAAGATACAGTATATGACTTGTGCCTTGGGGCATAAAGGTTTCACAAAGTTCCTGGTGTTATTGTGGGAGAATTGTTCCCCTTTGATGGATGAAATTAGGTTTATTTTAGTTTGACAGTATTGAAAAACTTAAATATGTATAATAAATTATTGTCATGTCTAGCTAGATGGCAAAAGTTATGTGAAAATCCTTGAAGGATTTAAAAGCGATGCCACTAAATGCTCTAATGATTGTAAGGTCGCTTAACTTGGAAACAAATTAATTTTGATCTCATGAAAATATTAGTAAGTACCATATTTTAGTGCAGTTGGTACACTTATGAATTGTGGAGCATCATTTATAAGAGTAAAGTAATGTTTTAATCGATGTGAGTGTAATAGGTATTGCACTCTTTTTTCCTTAGTCGAGGTTTTATCCCACGAGATTTTTCTGGTAAGGTTTTTAATGAGGCAACTAAGAATGTGTATTGTGGGAGGTGTACTCAGAGTGTTTGATAAATGAAATATTTATCCATTGATGAACATACATTGAAAGGTATTTATCTGATTCATATGAAATTCAATCTCAAATGGGCTATTTACTTATATATGGAGATACAACTGTATCATGGCGTTTGGTGACGTATATAACAACTGTCACTTCTTAAGGTGGCATGAAACACGATACTTTCAATACTTAAAACCGCGAATTTATGTGTGAACTTAGGGTATTTTGTTAGATATAATGCACTTTGATATGAATTGCAGGCAAAATAGGTCAACAATAGTATTTGAATGAAAAAAAGAAATAAACCTAAAAAAGACCAACTTTGATCAGTATATAAGTCAGCTCCTGAGTCGTAACCACCCGATACGACTCGTATACTGAATCGTATGAGTAACAGAACCAAAAGACAGATGAAGGAGCCAAGTGTGAGGAAGATAAGACCAACTCTAATCAGTATACGAGTCAGCTCCTGAGTCGCAACCACCCGATACAACTCGTATACTGAATCATATGAGTAACAGAACCAAAAGCCAGATGAAGGAGCTAAGTGTGAGGAAGATACGACTCAAGTTTTCCAGTCGTAAGCAAGGATACAAGTCCTAAAAGAAAGCCGTAAGCATAACATAACCTAAGCTACCATCCAAGAGTTGAAGTGTTAAGGAAATACGAGTCGAAAGTCTGAGTACGACTCATATTGGTATGTCGTATATAAACCAGTGTTCAAGACTTGAAAAGACTAAAGTCCCAGGTGAATAAGGATGAAGAACATGAGCCATACACTTAGTTACTACTCATTAGCGGAAGTCGTATGCTGAACGGAGAGTTGAAGCCTTGGAAAGATCAGACACTGGAACAAATACGATAAGGCAGGGTACGACTTGTAAACTGAGGATATGAGTGAAGACCGAGTCGTACCGACTGACGACTTAACTTTACCTTTACCATTTTTAATAGGATTTTTATGTTATTTTGAGATACTACAAATACCCTAGGGTTTATATTTTATTAGGTTACACATTGTGACGTATTGTTACGTACTATTACACATTATTACATACTTTTACATACTTTTACAATTGTTCTTTATATTATAAGGTTTTACTCAATTAAAGACTTTGGAGTTTATTCATCTTATTCTTGTGCAATTGATTTTATGTGTTCTTCATTAATAATCATTGTTTCTTACAAAAACAGGAGCAACTAATCTCCTTAGGTAGGGTTATGGGAACCCTGGTGGATTAGCTACGTAGAGAAAGTGTGACACTCAATTAATCTTGGGTTTCCGTATGTATCTTAATTCTTTTTCCAAATAATTAAACTCATAGCAGCTACAGACGCTTGAGACGACCTATATTTGCATCCATTCGATAACCAAGAAGCTTGCGATTGGGAAAAGAAGATTAAGACAGTGATTTGGAATTTCTACCTCTACCTTATAGTCCTCACATTCCATCTAATCACTTGATCCTACCCCGACAAGTGTAACTGAGGCCAGGGCAACAAGGCAACACCCTAAGATGATAACCAAGTAAAGGGTGAAATTTATGTTCTAGCTTACCCAACAGTTGATAAGACTTATCTTGTAGGCTTTACATGCAAAACAACAGAATAATTGGGTTGATCAAGAGAAATTTATGAGTTGAGAAGCCAGGGAGAACACAGACCTGATGTTCGTCTCAAATTGATTTTAACTCAAAAGCACTGAAGAATTGGTTACTAATTGTAATTGATAACAAAATCCTTCAATTTACTTTCCTGCACTACTTATGGATTACATCAAGGCAAGCAACTATTCACATTTTCCCCATGGGATCGACCCCAACCTTGTTGGGTTATTATATTTGAAATCGACCACATTATACTTCTAGTTAAGGTGTAGTTTTGGACGATATAAACTTTTGGCGCCGTTGCCTGGGAAGATGGTTAAGTAGTAAATTGAATTAGTGAAGTTTAGGTTTTTAATCTTTTGTTTTTACTTTGGCATACGTCAATGTATGTCAAGTATTAGGAGTAGAGGCAATCCCTTACTCCCGTTTAATCCAGAATCAGGGAGATTCCTTCAAACTCCGAGAATGATGTCAGGATAAATTCATGAAGGTGTTCAAGATCCCCCACCCGCAGATCCAAACGCAGCACTCTAGCGTGCTCCATTAGACCCATAAAATATTACAGACTTACAGACACAATAACTGTTGGAGCAAGAACGTAGTGAAGCAGAATAAGCTAACTTACTGCAGAGGAGGCATCAAATCAGCAAGGAGGACTAGTACGATCGAGACAAGTTGTTGATCGTCGAGTCAAGAGAGGCAGGGCTCCATTTATTTTGGCATATCAACACCTAGACCCATATGAGGAAGATGATGAAGATTTGGGTTATGTTGAGCCTGCTGAATCCGAAGCCATTGTTCCTCCTGCTTTAGCCCCTAATGTGAAGTTTGATATCACTAGTGTAATGATCCAATTGTTGAATTTAAAGGGTGTATTTTTGGATGTATCTAAGGATGACATAAACATGCACCTTACGAATTTTCTCAGGATCTGCACAAATTATAATATTCCAGGGTTAGTAAGGAAACATTGGGATTGAGGTTGTTTCTAATTTCTTTGACAGGTGAAGCATTACTATGGCTAGGGAAACTTCCAAGAGGATCTATCACTAATTCTTACGAGTTGAAAACATAATTTCTAAGAAGATTCTTTCCTCTTAAATGGATGTTATAGTTGAAGGATGAAACCTATAATTTCAGACAGCTACCTGCAGAGTCTATGTATGCGACATGGTTTATTTCAAGAAGAAGTTGAGCATGGTACTAAATCATTAAATTAGAGGATCTAACTTATCTGAGATCTTCTATCGATCATTGAATGATAGTTCAAGAGCTATGATAGATACCATTTTAGGAGGAACATTTATGCATCTTCATTGGGAAGCTGCACAGGAAATGCTAGATGATATCGTAGTTACCAACAGAGGATGACATACTCAAGATTCGGAATGTGGTGGTGGTACACATGCTATTGAAACAACAAATACATATAGAGTAACGAATGACATGGTGGCACAAGAGGTTGCACAACTTCGTACAAATATTAGGTTCCCTATGAAAATAATTTGCGTTAATAAATGCTGAGAAAGTGAATGCAGTAGTGGCACAGAGGTCTACCTCTAAACTATTCGAGATTAAATCTGAAGAAGAGGCAAAGTATCTTGATCGTAGATTAGCAGATTTCTGAGTCCAAAGGAAAGGGAATCAAGTTTAGAACTATTATAATAATAGATACTAAGATAGGAGTAGAGACAGATGGTGATTGGCAACGTAAGGATGACTTTACAAAGAAGAGTGACAAATATATTTCACTAGAAAGTCGAGATACAACATCTAGAATGGAGGAACTTCTGGACAAGCTGGTCAAAGGGAAAGAAAGTCAAGAGAACTACTTCAAGAATATCAAAGCTGATCTATTAGGATTGAACCAAAAAGTTAAGTCATATGCTACAACAATCAAGCAGTTGGAGCAGCAGTTTGGTCAAATGTCAGCCACAGTGAATGAGAGACAACTTGGCACTCTTCGAAGCAATATAGTGGTAAATCCCCAAAACGATAGTCAATGCCATACCATTGCCACCAGGAGTGGTAAGGTTACTACAAATCCATCTGTACCCACAACTAATGAACAAAAGAATAATAATAAGCCAAATGATGTTGGGAGCAGCAACAAGCAAAATTAAGGTGAATAAAAGGCAACAAAACCTGTGTTGAATCCCATTCTGAGACCACTACCTCCCTATCCATAATAATTGAGAAAGCGACAAGAAGAAGATAAGTATCTAAAATTTTTATCTATGCTAAAAGAGTTAACTATCAACATACCGATTGTAGAAGCATTGGAGTAGATGCCAGGATATGCAAAATTCATAAAGGATTTGATCACTAGGAAAAAGTTAGTCAGTTATGAGTCGGTGAACAATATTCATGATTATAGTACTGTAGTCATATAACACCCTCTATTTTCAGGCTAGTCTTTAAACCGTCGTTCCTACCTATATAAACTATAATTCAAATGATTCCCATATAAATATAAATTTTATTATCTTTATCCTCGTGTTTGATGTGCTTTCGAGGAAAAAAATATTCATAAGAATCACTTAGAACAAAGTTGAGTTAAGATTCTTTGATTCATCCAAAGTTTGGTATTTGATTATACAAGGGTAACTTTGAATGTATATAACTTCTTATATAGATAGCATTTCTCATCTCAAAACCCAATAAATTATAGATAATTGAGTTAACTTTCCAACGATACCAATTTCACCTTAATCTACTACCAAGTGAAAAATTATGGTATTTTTTGTGAGAGGTAGTAAGCCAACGTGATTGGGATGCGGCGCGCCGATTTCTCAATGCGTTATGTGACGTGATGTATTGATCTCCCAACGTAATTTTTGATGCAACACAGTTCTTATTCCCCCTCTGTTTTAGCTCCTTAAGGGTCAAGGAGAACTTTGGTCCTTTCTCTTCAACCCTAAATGTCAAAAGAATGATTTATAACATCTAAAAAGAGCATTATTTGCTCATCTTCTCCAAATAAACTCTCACAAAAACCCTCCTCTTTCCTTTATGAACAAGGTTCAAGCTTTTCCTCTCAAGAACACAAGGATTCAAGATCTTAATTTCAAGAAACCCTAAAAAAATCTTCAATAAATCATCTAATTAAGGTATATGGGAGTTTATCCATGAGTCTTCTTTCACCAATGGAGCCCAAGAACCCTTTTTAAATTTAAATTTATGAATTTTACATATTTCAAATTAAATTACCTCCATGAATGTCTTGTTGATTTCAATTACGGACTATGGTTTCATGTGTTTTTAAGTAGAATAAGTCATATCATTTTTGAGTATTAAAATTCGCATATCATGTTCAATTAATTTCAAGATGAATCCCCAAGTTGTGAATGTTGCCATGTAACTCTATTGTTCCCTCATGTTTAAGACATTCTTATGTTCAAGCTATAATCTTTACATGTTTTCGTGAAACACTCATCCTATTTCAAGCGAATTCCATGTAAATCCTCCAATTCATGATTTTAGTCATGTAATCATGCTATGCTCCCATGTTTAAGACATTCCCATATTTAAGTTCATGATTCCCAAGTGTTTTCATTGAAATTTACCCTTTACACGTTTGGATGATGATTATTCGCATGTTAACTCCTTAATCCATGATTTTAATATCACAATTATGCTATTATTACATGATTAAACTATTTCCATGCTTTAACTTTATGACCCTCATGTATTTGATCAACATGCCTAAGAGATAAATTTTGAACACTGACTACTTATCATGCTTTTGAAGCTTTAGTATGTTTCTACTGGTAATGTTATTGAGTCCTGGGTGTTATGAATACCCAAAAACTTACCTGTTTACTTAGACTCAGTATTTTCAAAATTGGTTCGGATATATATTAGAGCAGTATCAATTCAGTCAATTATCATATCAGTAAGCTCAGTTCAGTCCAGTAATTTGAGTCAGTCTAATTAGGAGTAGGATTTAACACCGAGCGAATCCAGGTCAGTCTAATTAGGAGTAGGATTTAACACCGAGCGAATTCAGGGATGAGGTTACCTACAAATTGAGAGTGTGACCTTTAGTAGCAGCCCCTACATTCTAGAACTACCTATTAGCGTAGGGTAAGATGTTAACCTGCTAGTTGAGGGTTGGCATATATCTCACTAGAGCACCTACTAGAAGAGAGTGACTATTTAGTCCTTTGGGACTTCACTTTAGTGGATCCATACAGCCAGTATTAGTACTCGTGGCATGGTACTGACACCCTTTCAACTAGGGTCATAGGTTGGATCCCAATTAGCTTATATTGGGGTATGTTAGTTAGATTATAGCTCTCATAATTTTAGTCCAGTCTCAGTTCAAAAGTCAGTTCAGGTTTGCTTGATCATATTATACGGTTTATCAGTTAAATCAGTACTCAGATTTTAGTATCCCAGTTTATAGACTATATCAAAATTATGTTTAATGCTTAGTCTTGAATTCTTAGATTTTATAGTTTTGATGCCTTTGTGCTCAACTATCTCGTGTTGTTCAGTAGGCCGTATTCATATATTAGTTACTCAGTATGTATACACTAGTTACCTCTTTTCTTAGATTTCACTCATTCCATCACCCAGGCGTTAGTTATTTAGTTAATCAGATCAGTTTAGTACATATACTTTTGTTTTCAAATATCATGTATTCATGTTTTACCATATCCCAATTTTGGTTTTACTTATATTATAACAGGAAAGTTTATAGAAATAAGCATAGTGATTCACCAGCTTATCAGATAATCTTTGTTCCTCATGTTTTAAGATATTTCATCTTTCTGTCTATTTCTGTCTCTTGGTGAGTGTGCTTACACCTAGTCATGTATGTTTTAAGATTACGTATAAAACCTGTTTTACTTATTGCATTCACCCCCGCTTACTCAGTATATTCTAGAAGTACTGATCCACATATATGTCTCTGTGGCTATATTATTTCATAATGTAGGTACCAGCTGTAGCCCACGCATCATGATCAGACAGTTGTATTTTCTAGTTAGCAGGTGTTGAGTTCTTCTATTTCAGGGACTTTAATCAAATGTTGTTTGTGTACTTTACTTTATTACTCATATGCATTGATTAGTGGTAGTTGGGGTCATATCCTAGCTATTCAGTAAAGTAGAGGCTTGATAGATGTCAGTCAGAGTCAGTCATGTAATTTAAGTTTTCTCCTTAGTTTTTATTAGATTATAAATTATATCAGTAATATAATTTCTCTCAGATTTTGTCATGATTATATTTTCACACAACAGAACAACTATTTAATATATTATAATTTAGTTCCTTAACAGTATGCCAGTTCATGGGTTAGTATGGGATTACTTATGGTTCCAAGAACTATGTTACGAATAGGTATTAGTCTCGGGTTGTGACAAACTTGGTATCATAGCACAGATTTCAAGTGTCCTAGGGTGTCTATGAAGCCGTGTCTAGTAGAGTCTTGCGAAAAGATACAAAGATATCTGTACTTTTCTTCGAGCAGCTACGGGGCATTTAGGAAATATTTTCCTTCTTTTATGTCTCAGATTGTGCTATAGAAAGGTTATTTAAGAAACTTATATATATTCTCATAATGCTTTATTCTCATTTATGCTAGATCTTCCTTGGTTTTGAGGTAACAGAATTAGCCAAGTCAAATTCCTATAGATAGAGCTTTCTCAGACAGTCTCTACAGATAATTATGGGATTATATGCAGGCTCAAAAGTATCCCATCAGTGCCTTTATATTCCAAATTAGGAAAGATTTCACTCATGTTCATAAAAAATCATGCAATAAGCCTAAGTCAGATGTGCTTTCAGATCCCTTCTCAGAATCCCTTGATAGCTTGTGACCTAGAGTTAAGAGCATGGACCTAGAAGTTTAGCAGTAATAGAGTTGGCATAGTTTTATTTGGATTGAGAAGATTATGTATTCATAGGGATAGTTGTATGAAAGGTGAACCAATAGGCTTGAAATAGTGTATGCAAGAATTTAAGTTATTGATTTGAAATCTTATGTTATTAATGTTGGGTAGTTGGTGTAATGGTAATTATCATTGTTTAGATGTGATGTTAGTAGACTATGAAGGAAGTTAGTATAGTTAATTATAGTTTGGGAATATCCATGTTAAGTGTTAGAATCTAAGTTTGAATCCTTGAAGATTAAGCAAATAGAAAGAAGATTTGAAACTCTATATGGTGATGCTCCCAAAAATTCTAAGCTAGTAAGTGTTTAAGTTATTATATAAAATGACTATTGAGGCTATAGAGAGTTAAGAGTTCTATCTCAGAAAAAGTATTATCAGTGGGTTTTACACTTTTCGGTTTAGTCTTTCAGGGTAAAATTATCTATGTATATTGTTATATCTTGGACTCTAGAGTAATAGAGTTGCAGTTTAGTTTGAAATTATTAAAGGGTTCCACAGACTTAGAATGACGGCTTAAAGCTAAGGGGGAGATAATAGAACAAGTAACCAAGCCAGGTTCTCAGATTCTAGTAGTGATGCTAGTATGTTGTAGAACAGCAGTAAGGAAAGGCAATGCCCAACCCATTCTCATCTCAATGCAAAGTTTTTCAGTCATCACAATATCTACTCATGCCTTACATGTCAGTTCCATAATCATAGTTTATGTTCATGCACATAATAGAGAATCATGTACTCTTCCAGATCCTTGTATAAGGAGTTCCAGATCACCCAATAGTAAGAATCATATTCCATAAGATTGTGAACTCCAAACTCAGGTCATGTAGCTCATGACTCATGTACTCATGCTTTACAGTATGCTAAGTTCCCATAACTTAGGGTGCACTCTTAATGACCAATGAAACTCATATTATGTCATATATGTCCTCAGTTTAGCTCTCCACGATGAATTCATGCTTTTGATACTCTATTCCTCAGGCCTCAGTTAAGTGTCCAAGTTGTGCATAGTATTCTTTCATGTTTCAGGTCCCTGTGTTCTAACCTTTTAGTGACCTCTCCTTCTAAAATGATAGTGGTGATAAGTAATTGTTTTGATGGGAGAGTGTAAATATTTCATGTTGAGGAATATTGTAGTATGCTTATTTTATATAAGACTATAAGGTTGAAAAAAGATAAAGGATAAGCTTTTTGTATATGTCATGGTTAGTTAAGAAGTATATGTGTATTTTCTTGGAGTAGTACAGGGAAGTTGTTATTGATAGGGGTTTAGAGAGTATGAGGAAGATGTTTTTGTGGTTGTTAAAGTTCATGTGTGGTTATGATGATAGGCTTGAATGTCATGCTTATATATGAATGAATGCATTGCACATCAGTAAATGTCTAGGAAGGGTTGAATGTAGTTGTTGATATGGTAATAGAAATTATTCATGAGATGAGAAGTTGTGAAAGAAAAGGATGTATTGAATTCATGATTCAGACTAGTATTACAGTGTTATGTGTGCACTTTGTAGATTTGAGTAGGCTTGAGCATATTGAGAGAATTCAGTTCAGCTTAGACTTCAGTAGGTAGAGTTATTAGTGCCCATGTGAATATTGTCAGTAGCCTCAAGTGAAGTGTAGTTTTGAAGTGGAATGTATAGTTGAGTATAAGCTTTCAGTATAAGTTAGTCCGTATAGCTTGTGATTCAGTTTAGTAGTCAGACAGACAAGTTCCTATGGTTTTCCTTCTTTCTTATTCATGCGGCGATTCACGTCCATGCAAATTTCGAATTTATCTCAGTTCTTGCATATGCATCAGTTTTAGATTCCAAATATTCTGTCATGATTCAGTTCATAAGTTTCCCATGTATCACCTCAGTCTTTCCTTGGTATTTCAGCCAAGTCAGTATCATTCAGGAGATGAAGTATCCCAAGGAGGATATATAATGCCTTGAGTATTTATGTCCTAAATCTTTTATCTTTTCTTTACAAAACAAGATCCATCTTGAAGTAATCATTACTCATTTGTTGACTCTCTCGTTTCTATCTCAGCCTTATAACCATTCTCATGTCATTGCATGTATTCTTAAAATCAGTTCAGTTCATGTATTATGCTCAGACTCAGATATGCACTCATGTTCCAAGTCATGTTCCAAGTTATGCATGTTCAGAATATGATCTCAATTACCTTTGTACAGTACTCTCAGTCTAACCGATCTTATTCGAGGATAAATGTTCCTAAGGGGGAGATAATATAACACCCTTCATTTTCGGGCAAGTCTTTGAACCATCATTCCTACCTGTATAAGATATAATCCAAATGATTCCTATGTGAATATAAGTTTTATGATCTTTATAGTCGTGTTTGATATGCTTTCGAGGTGAAAATTTTTCGTAAGAATCTTAGAACAAAGTTGAGCTAAGAGCCTTTGATTCGTCCAAAGTTTGGTATTTGATTCTACAAGGGTAGACTTTAAATGTATAAAACTTCTTATATACATATAATTTCTCAGCTCAAGACCCACCAAATTTTTAATAATTGATTTATCTTTCCAACGATACCAATTTTGCCTTAATACGCTACCCGAGTGAAAAGTTATGACATTTTTTGTGAGAGGCAGTAAGCCAATGCGATTGGGACGCGGTGCACCAGTTGGCACATTATGTGACACGATGCGTTGCTCTCCCAATGTGATTTTTGGCACGATGCATTGCTTATTCCCCCTATGTTTTAGCTCCTTAAGGGTCAAGGGGCACTTTGGTCCTTTTCCCTTAACCCCAAGCGTCCAAAGAATGATTTATAGCATCCAAAAGGGCATTATTTGCCCATCTTCAAATCAACTCTCACAAAAACTCTCCTCTTTTACCCATGAACAAGGTTCAAGCTTTTCCTCTCAATAACATAAGGATTCAAGATCTTAACTTTAAGAAACCCTTAAGAAATCTTCAAGAAATCATCTTAAGGTATGTGGAGTTTATTCATGGGTACTCTTTTAACCATGGAGCCCAAGAACCCTTGTTAATTTTAAAGTTATTAATTTTACATGTTTCAAGTTAAATTATCTCCATAAATCTCTTGTTGATTTCAATTACGGATTATGGATTCCTGTGTTTTTAATTAGAAAGAGTTATATCATGTTTGATTATTGAAATTCCCATATTATGATTAAATAATTTCAAGATGAATCCCCAAGTTGTGAATTTTTCGATGTAACTCTATTGTTCCCTCATGTTTAAGACATTCTTATGTTCAAGCAATGATCTTTTTATGTTTTGATAAAACTCCCATGTCCTATTTTAAGAAAATTCCATGTAAATCCCCTAATTCATGATTTTAGTCATGTAATCATGCTATGCTCTCATGTTTAAGACATTACCATGTTCAAGTTCATGATTCCCAAGTGTTTCCATTAAAAGTTACCCTTGACACGTTTGGATGATGATTATTTGCATGTTAACTCCTTAATCCATGATTTTAATATCGCAATTATGCTATTATTACATGATTTAACTATTTCCATGCTTTAAGTTTGTGACCCTCATGTGTTTGATGAAATACCTAAGAGATAAATTTTGAACAATAACTATTTATCATGATTTTGAAGCTTTAGTATGTTTCTACTGGTAATGTTATTGAGTCCTGGGGGTTATGAATACCTGAAAACTTACCTGTTTACTTAGACTCAGTATTTTCAATATTGGTTCGGATATATACTAGAGTATTATCAATTCAGTCAGTTATCATATCTATAAGCTCAGTTCAGTCCAGTAATCTGAGTCAGTCAAGTTAGGAGTAGGATTTAGCACCGAGCGAACCCATGGATGGGGTTTCACCTGCCAGTTGAGAGTGTGACGTTTAGTACCAACCCCTTCATTCCAGAACTACGTAGCCAGTATAGGTTGAGATGTTAATTTGCTAGTTGAGGGTTGACATATATCTATCTAGAGCACCTTTCATAAGAGGGTGACTATCTAGTCCTTCGGGACTTCACTTTAGTGGATCCACACAGCTAGTATTAGTACCCGTGGCATGGTATTGACACCTTTCCAACCAGGGTCACAGGATGGACCCTTATTAGCTCATATTGGGGCATTCGGTTAGATTATAGCTCTCACAATTTTAGTACAGTCTTAGTTCGAAAGTCAGTTCAGGTTTGCTTGATCATATCATACAGTTTATCAGTTAAATCAATACTCAGATTTCTGTATCTTAGTTTATAAACTATATAATAATCATGTTTTATGCTTGGTCTTGCATTCTTTGATTTTATAGTTTTCATGCTTTTGTGCTCAACTATCTCTTGTTGTTGTTCAGTAGTCCGTATTCATATATCAGTTACTCAGTATGTATACACTAGTTACCTATTTTCTTAGATTTTACTCATTCTATTATCCAACATCAATTATTTAGTTAATTAGATCAGTTTAGTATATATATATATATATTTGTTTTCAAACGTTCACATATTTAGTATATTATTTTTCAGTTGCTTAATAGTATTCCAGTTCATGGGTTGGTTTGGGATTATTTTTGGTTCCAAGAACTATGTTACGACTAGGGCGTAGTCTCGTGTCGTGACAAGTTACTAGATCTTTGGTTGAGAAGAAGGAGGACCCTGGCGCTTTCACAATACCTTGCACTATTAGGTCTTTTAACTTTACTCGAGCATTATGTGATTTGAGGGATAGTATCAGCCTCATGCTCTTTGCTGTATTCAAATAGTTGGGGTTGGGAGCACCCAAACCAACTACCATGAGACTAGTAATGGCAGACAGGACAGTGAAGTAGCCAGTTGGTATCCTTTATGATGTTTTGGCAAAAGTGTCTTCTTTCATATTTCTTGTTGATTTTGTTATATTAGATTGTGTAGTGGACTTTCAAGTCTTGATTATCTTAGGAAGTCTATTTTTGGCTACAGGTTGGAAGCTAATTAATCTGGAGAAAGGATATTTGATGCTGCGACTCAATGATGAACAAGTGACATTCAACCTATGCAAATCTATGAAGTAGACTGATGAATTGAGAGTGGTGTTTGTGATTGATGTAGATGATGAGGAGACAGATTCATTCCATGATATTGATGAAGTTACTCCGTAGGATGATGTTTTTGATACAATTGTTCCTGTTGAAGAGAGGCTAGGTGTCAAAGTTCTTGCAGCTGTGATTATGAATTTCGACTCTGAAGGTATCAAAGAGTATGCGGATTTAGTGGGTGCATTGCATGGGGATAGTTATAATTATGCACCAAAGAAGCTTGATCTAGATTTAAAGAATCGAACTACTCCACCTGCTCACCCATTCATTGAAGAACCACCAGTGTTAGAGTTGAAGGCCCTCCTATCTCACTTGTAGTATGCATTTTTTTGGGGCCAACAACACTTTATGGTTATTATTGCAGCTAATATGAGCTAATCAGAGGTAGAAACATTATTATTAGTGTTGTAGAATTTTAAGAGAGCTATTAGATGGTCCATTGCAGATATTGTGGGTAGTTTTCCTGGTTTGTGTACTCATAAAATTTAGCTTGAAACAGATTGTGTTCCATTTATTGAACATCAGCATCGATTAAATTTTCTTAGGTAGAAGGTAGTTAAGAAGGAGATTATCAAGTGGTTGGATGCTGGTGTAGTGTTTCCCATGATAGCAAGTGGGTTAGTTCGGATCAATGCGTACCGAAGAAGGGTAGAATAACGATTGTACCTAATGAGAAGAATGAGATAGTGCCTATGAGACCAGTTAATTGATGGAGAGTGTTCATGGATTATAGAAAGATAAATGCAGGGACTCAGAAGGACCATTCTCCTATGCCATTCATAGATCAGATGTTGGATAGGTTAGCAAGAAGAGGATGGTATTGTTTTCTTGATGGATACTCAGGTAATAATCAATCACTATTGTATTAGAGGACTAAGAGAAGACTACCTTTACATGTCTTTATGGGACCTTTACATTCAAGCAGATGCTATTTGGGCTATACAACTCTCCAGCCATATTTTAGAGATGCATGATGTCTATTTTCTCTGATATGGCCGAAGACTTTATTGAAGTTCTTATGGATGACTTTTCAGTTATTAGTGATTCTTTTGATAACTGCCTTATTCACTTGGAAAAGTCTCTACAAAGGTGTGAAGAATGCAACTTGGTACTTAATTGGGAAAAGTGCCATTTCATGGTCAAAGGTTGAATCGTGCTTAGGCACAAAATTTTGAAGAGTGGCATAGAGTTTGATCGAGCAAAGATTGAGGTGATTGAAAAATTACCTTACCCAATTTCTGTGATGAGAATTCATAGTTTTCTAGGGCATGCAGGTTTTTATTGTCAATTTATCAAGGACTTCTCGAAGATTGCTAGTCCACTTTGCAAACTTCTTGAGAAGGAGGTAAAATTTGATTTTGATGATGCATATAAGAAGGCTTTCGAAATCCTAAAAGAGAAGCTGGTGTCTGCTCCAATCATTGTGTCTCCTCATTGGTATTCACCTTTCGAGATTATATGTGATACTAGCAGATTGACCTTAGGGGTTGTACTAAGCTAACAAAAAGAAAAGATTCTTCATCCTATCTACTATGCAAGTGAGGCACTAAATCCTGCTCAAAAGAACTATACTGTGATGGAGTAAGAGTTATTGGCAGTGGTTTTTGCCTTTGAAAAGCTTAGATATTACTTGATTGGGACAAAGGTGATTGTGCACACCGGCCATGCGGCATAGAGGTACTTAATGGCTAAGAAGGATGAAAAGTCGAGTCTTATCCATTGGGTACTGCTGTTAGAAGAATTTGATTTTGAGGTGAAAGACAGAAAAGGCACAGAAAATCAAGTTACAGATCACTTGTCTAGAGTAGAAGAAGAAGCTATGCAGAAGGTAGCTAAGGGTTTGGAAATTGATGATAGTTTTCCAGATGAATAGATATTGCCAGTTTACCAAGATTTGATTCTATAGTTTACAGATTATGCAAATTACTTAGTAAGTGATCTAGTCCCAGAAGATCTTTCATATCAGCAAAGGAAGAAGTTCATGCATGAGGTAAGAAAATTTTTCTGGGATGAACCTTACTTATTTAAGATTTGTGCAGATGGAATCATTCGCAGATGCATACCTGAGGTAGAGATGATGAGCTTACTTGAAGCTTGTCATTCATTGCCGGTTAGGGGTTATCATAGAGGGGCCCACATACTCATAAGATCCTGCAATGCGGCTACTATTGGTCGACCATATACAAATATGCTCATGACTACGCTGTTGCTTGTGATCAATGTCAGCGACAAGGTACTATTTCTAGAAGAGATAAAGTACCTATGACCCGTATTTTAGAATTAGAAGTGTTTTGATGTATGGGGTATAAATTTCATGATAACATTTGTGAGTTCTTGTGGAATAAAGTACATACTTGTGACAGTTGACTATTTTCAAAATGGATGTAAGCAATTGCGCTGCCTAACAATGAAGCAAAGAGTGTCACCACATTTTTCAGAAAGAACATCTTTCTCGATTTGGTATGCCGCGTGCTATTATTAGTGACAGAGGGTTATATTCTTGTAATCATCTATTCAAGAGTCTGCTTGACAAATATGGAGTGTATCACAAGGTGGCAACACCTTATCATCCGCAGAAAAGTGGACAAGTTGAAGTGTCGAATAGAGAAATCAAGTCCATATTGGCACAAACTTTGAATGCCAATAGGACTGATTGGGAAAGAAAGTTAGATGATGCATTATGGGCCTACCACACAGCTTACAAACCCCCCATTGGTGCTTCACCTTATCAGTTGGTGTATGGAAATGCTTTCCATTTACCAATTAAGCTTGAACATAAGGCACTATGGGCGTTGAAGAAGTTGAATTTAGAGTGGGAGGATGCAGAAAAAGAAAGGTTGAATAATATCAATGAGTTGGATGAATTTTGGTTATGGGCATATGAAAGTTCAACGCTTTAAAAAGAAAAGATGAAGTTGCATCACGACCATAAGATTGAAAAGAGGGTTTTTGAAAAGGATGACCAAGTGCTACTATACAATTCCAAGCTTCATTTGTTTTAACGTAAGTTAAAGTAAAGATGGCATGGTCCATTCACAGTGACAAGGGTTTATCCCTATGGTGCTTTAGAAATAAAGAAGATGGCGCAAGCCCATTCAAGGTAAATAGACAACGAGTAAAGCAATATATGGGAAATATAGATGTAACGATCCAAAATCACCTCCCGGAACGTCACACGGTGCTTAAGGCTACAAGTAACCCCAAGCTAACCCTTTGAGCCTATTACTACATATAATAACTTAGTTCAAGATGAAATAAACAAAACACTGGTACTGTCATATCAAATAATAGGAAAAACGAAGAAAATACTCAGTCCAAACGACCACAAAACTAAAATCTCAACATACTGACAATCTAATAACTAGTCTGACAAAATCTCTATTACTCCATGAACTAGAGAGCCATTGGGATAGGTCCCCAACTGACTCAAACTGTACTAAAAGCAATAACATATCTACTAAAACACAAAAATGTCTTAAGATAGGTCCTCAAACCATGATGACTCTCTACTGTGGAGATATAGACAAAGGTACTCGGAAATCACTGACGAGGCTGACACTGAGTACTTGAACCTACATTATAAGACAATATAGCACATAGACGTATATGTGGATCAACACTTGGGAATGTACTGAGTATATAGGGGTGTATGCATTTACAGAAAATAATATCCATACTCTTTAATCAAATCATGCATGCAAATATGAATGACTGACATAGCTTGAATAAGTCTACAATATAAAGCTCATAAATCATGTAGAATGAAGTATGTAATACAAATCTCGTGAGTCATTATACTTTAGCTTTAAAATTTGAACTCTTCTCTTATTATCATTACTTGAAGACCGAAAGTTTTAAACAATACTTTCAAACTCATGCATATATCTCATGGATAGTAAAACTTCCTTAATGCTCAAAAACTTAGAACTCTTTAAACTCAAGACACTTAGAACTCGGAATTCTATAACTCTTACTAGTAGAGAAAACTGCTTTCTTCTTGGGAAAATTTTACTTCAAGAAGCTATTTTGAAAATCTTACTATTAGGGAAAATCACTTATCTCAAAGCTTTAGGGAAAATATTCTATCTCAAGGGAGGTTATCTTAACCGACATAAACCACACGAGTTACATGGAGTCCAATGTTTTGTCCTCCTGAGAAAGAAACCTCATGTTGGGGAGAGGTGTCATACTCTTGCCCGGGAGTATAACCTCAACTCAGTGATCTCTTATCTCGGCCTCGGACCCATAAATCTCAATCCTACGGTGGCACGTAGTTCTGGGGTATGAAACCATAGTAACTTACCCAAGTCGGTGCTAAATACTACTCCCTTTAGTTAGCTACGCTTATCGCATGGAAATCCACTTTAAAAAATAATCTTGTGGTTCATAAAGAACCCAGCTATAAAATCTATAATCTCATGTAATAAAGTGGATTTCAAAGCTACTATGACTATTAAGGTCAAAACTTTCTCAATAATCTCAAAGTACTCAAATCATGGGTGCTTATAGCACAAAGGTTTATGAAATTGTAAATCTCAAGTAGGGTTTAATGACCCATAATCAGATCTCAAGTTAAGACTCATCAAAATGCATACTAGATATCATATGGACTCATAAATCATATAGAAATCTGAAATTTACAGAAATTTGTCTCAAAATCTCAACGTACTTATATATCAATTTCTAGAGCATTGCAACCATTAAATTCTCAAGGAATAACAATATAGGGTATAAACCCAGCTTCAATTTCTTAAAAATCATGTAAAATCATGCTATTTGACTTTCAATTCATGGGAAACATCAAAAACTTGCAACCAATAACAATGGGTGAAAAATCCTAATTCAATTTCATGTAAAATCTCATAAATTGCAGAAAACTTATAGTTTAAAATAAGTCTTTGGGCACAAGGGTGAAAGGATTACCCTTGTTCAAAACCCCACATACCTTAGATTGTGTAATTGGATGTATAAGATTGTTTGAAACTCTTTCTCTTACTCTTTGAAAGAGGGTTCTTGAAGCCTTGGACTTGGGAAACTCAAATCTCAACTTAATTTGTAGAATCTATGGTGAGTTCTTGAAATTCTTGGAGAAGGGTTTTGGATTTTCTCTTGAGGGAGAAAACCTAGCTCTTGGATTTTTTGGGAGATAATGAGGCTATCTGCTTTGTTTTGAATATATCAGGGTATTAAAAGGGAAAAAACCCAAAAGATCCTTTTAAAAATAACTTAAAAATACTGAACGGGATTTATGACGGTCGGAGTGACGATCCGTCGCTAGTCTGATGGTCCGTCAGATTGTCCGTCATGCGTTGGTCTGAAAAAGGCCACACTGCCTTAGTTGTGACGGTCCTAGCAATGGTCCTTCACTAGCATGATGGTCCGTCACTAGCTTGACGGTCCGTCATCTTGACCGTCGCACTTGGGCCAGAAGAAGGAGTCATTGCCTTGGTTGTGATAGTGCAGGTGACGGTCCATCGCAAACTTGATGGTCCATCGCAAACTTGATGGTCCATCAACCTATCCGTCGCACCTGGGCGGTTCCGACAACTCTCAGTAAAACGTCCATGCTTCTCACCCTGATACCGGATTTGGATAAAATTGGTATCGTTGGAAAGCTAATTCAATTCTCTACATGGCAAAAAGTCGATATTAGGAAAATTCTACATGGTTTAAAATATTTCTCACTTGGGAAGTCAGCTCTTACTCTTTTTAAAAATGAAACTCGACTTAAAGAAAATTTGGGGTATTACAATAGAAGAAGTGAAGGAAGTGGCTGATATTGACCTTGATAAAGTTTGAGTGATCAAGGAAATTGCATTGTGTAGCTACGTTAAATCAAGCACTGCATGTGAGGTAACCCATGTTTTTGTACTTATTTCATTTATAGGGTAATGTGTTTGTTCAATGTGCAGGACTAAAGAATGCAGACAAAATCTAGAGAAGTCAAAAAAAGTTATCTTACAGACTCCTTACGATTCGAATCTATATGATACGACTCCTGAGCAGGAGTCTTATTGACCTGGGAGAAAAATCAGAATCATGTGTCAGTTTTTGGAATGAATTCGATTCTCAATACTAGTCGTAACATTTGGGTACGATTCATGACTAAGAGTCGTATCCAGTCAGGAACACAGGTAAGTACCAAGTTTATATGTTTCAATAAAATGAACCATAAGCCTGGGTACGAGTCGTATTCACCACTCGTACCCCAGCTTACGAGGTCAGTTCGTGGTTGACCTAGCCCTAAATACAATTAAAATAAAAGAGAAGCGCACCATATCGGGAACCCAATTGCACTTCTCGTACCCTTCTTATTTCTCAATCAAATTTCCAACACAAATCCTAAAAATCAAAGTATTTTCAACCAAATCTAACTACCAACAGCCTCAAATCTGTCATTTTGTGTGGTTTTAACTTGAATTTGAGACCACTACGATCCAAAATCAAAATCTGCTACTCTCCACTAACCAAGTAAGTTTCTTAACTTATTTTTGCGACATAGTAAGTTGAAATGAGTATTATGTGATATTGTAAAGTTGGTTTATGTAGAGTTTCTACATTTCTTAGTTTGTTGGTGCTCTAGTTTAGGTATTTTTGTTAAAATTTAGAAATAGGGGTAGAACTAAGGTTTAGGAATGGATTTTGTTGTCTATGTGTGTTAAAATACTGAATATAACTGAAAACTAATAGTAGGTATTTTAGGAAATTAAATTAGAGTCAAACTTTGAAGTCGGACTTCTATGTTGCAGTGAATACAAGACTTCTTACGACTCGTACCCACCGGTACGAAGTTGTAATGAGACTCGTACCCACTGAAAATATGGATGTCTAACAAATTCAAAGTCTGGGATAGATATGACTCAACCATATGAGTCATATCCAGACCATAAAACTTATATACTTTGGCCGTATCCACTTGGGGAGAAATTAAAATAGACTAAATGTTTCTAAGTTACTTATGAATGCTGGTCACGAGTCGTACTCTTCTAGTATGACTGGTAAGCAGTAGTTATAAGCAAACCAGGGAACAAAGGTCATGCACTATATAAGATATGACTCAGTTATATGAGTCGTGTCCTGTGGGTACGACCAGTACCCACCACTCGTACCCAACTCAGACAAGGCACATTGAACTTTACTTTTAACTTTTGTTTTTATTTTCTTTACTTAGTTACTAATAATAGTGTATTTGCAGGTACAACGCCTCCAAAGAACGCTTCATCCTTTAAACAAAGCACTAATAAAGTGACCAAGAAATCACTGATTGAGAGTGAGAAAACTAATTTCTCTAAATCTGAAACCATATCTAAAAGCAACGAAGAAGAATATGACAGAACATCATCAAAGAAAGTTTCTTAAAAAGGAAAGGATACTGCTAAGGCAAAGGGAAAGAATGCCATTCCCCAAGAGTTTGAGACACCACTACCAAAGGGGCCGAGAACAAAGAATGCGATAGTTTCTCCTCATCGTACACCATAGCTAGTTGATGATGACAAAGTTGATGAAGAGACATCTAGTTCAGTAGAAGAGAGTTCAGATGAAGCTTAGGTTACCAAGGTACATGCTATCCCAATAAACAAAAAGAATCTCTGACCCATATTGGACCCTTCTCTGGTGCCCATCTTCAAATGATGGGGATACCCTATATGCAGGAGATATTTAAGTTAGGGCTGTCTTGTTTTTTGAGTGGCAAGATAATAAGAGTGCTATAACCAAAGAGGAGAATGAATACTATGGGGATGGATTAACTAAGCTTGCAGAACACTTCTAACAGTATGAGTTTGACTGGATGATGAGAGCACCTGAGAAATATAGTGAGGTCCTCGTTCGTAAGTTCTACTCAGCTTATAAGAGAGAGATACAGAGGCAGTATCCACAGAGTATGTTAAGGAAGGGAGGCAATCTTATTACCTCCCTGATGATTTGCGAAGTTTGGGTTTATATATCACCCCAAATCATAGGGAGATTCTTGTATGGGCCAGAATATCAGGCTCCATCCAATATAGGAGAGATAAACTACAAGATGGCAGAGATGTAAAAAATCACTAGGTGGACGCTGGGTACTAATGATAAAATGGTAATGTTTAGATGGATAACTGAGAGAATAGCTGCACCTGGTGAGCACACGACATGGGTTGCAGGAGATATTGGTGATTCGTAGTAGATAAAGAAGAAAACCCTTAACTTTAAGGATAAGGGTTGGTAGATACTAGCCCGACAACGGTTGTGTCTCACTACAGGGCATGACATTCTGAGCCCTCTCTAGGCTACTATGAAATCTGGTTTCACAATTGGGTACGCATTTGATGTTAGTGAGTTCCTGGCCTGAGAGATGCAAAATAGGATAGTTGGGGGGTAGAAGGCATTGCTGGCCTATCTCGACATGATTACTCAGATTTGCCTAGCAGCGGGAGTTATAGAGCTATCTGGGATTGACGAAATGATTGAGGTTCGGAGGATATTTGATATTGGGCTTATTTGACATACGGCCAATGATAATGCTCAACTTACACGTCAATTTGAGTGTAAGGCGGTCATTGTCAATATATTTATCCAACAAGAATTGGGGTCGAATCCATGAGGAACAATGTGAGTGGCGATTGAGTAGGTTTGGAATAAGAATTACTAACTAAATTCAAACCTATAGTATAAAATGATTTAGTTTTTTTTGATGTTTTCAACAAGTAATTTCTGGCATTCTAAGGGACTAATTTAAGACTAAGGATAATTAGAGTGTAATCAATTAGGATGGATCTTAGGACTATGCTATCCTAGGGGCAAGATATGCATGGGTATGTAATGATTCGATGCAAATTCTAGTTGTTGGTGATATGGTAGGCTAGGTTTAAATTCCTTGAGCATAGTTTTTCAACAAAGCCACAAAGATGTAACTCATTGACCCTTTCAAGTACCTAATGACTATGCAATTAATGCCACCCAATACCTCAATTAGGCACCCGCATTTCTAGGATAGAACCCGAGGGATAGTAAACCTCCTAATCACCCTTATGTCTAAAATAGTGAAAAATTGGCAAGACATACCCATGAATTGTCTACTATTGCTTTGGTTTCCACACCCCTCTTTCAAGTATGACGTGGGTTCCTAAAGTTCACCCAAAACCCCTCCTTCAAGGATGGCTAGGGGTTTCAAGAGCTTGAGACTTTCATCCATCAAATCTATTTTGGTATTTAGAGCTTTCACCCACAAATCCCTACCTATTTAATCAAGCAACCATAGAACCCATCATTAACAAAATAAATTCCACATACCAAGAGGTAGATCTAGTAAATAATAATAATAATCAAATCAAATAAACCAATATATCAATTAAAGTTATTCACAAGAAAAATAAAGAGAAGGCAAACCACACTTTAGAATCAAATGAATCTTCAATAGACAAAGCCAAATCTACACTTGGAAGTTACTCTAATGTCTTCTTAGCTCAAATTAGTACAAATTTAAGCTCCAAGCTCCAATAAATTACAAAAACCATAAACTAGTGTGGGAGGTAGGGTTGTGGATGATAGATTAATTCCATAGATTCGGGTTTGAGTTTTCTTTTATGGGGCAAATTTAGGACAAATTTGTGCATTTACAGTTTTACCCTTGGGCTGAAATCCCACTAGGCCGTGATTGCAGTGTCTTTAATGCGATCGTGGCACAACGACCGTAGATAATTCCATGCGATTGTGAAACTTTGACCTGCTTGACTCAGCGAGATCGCAGGCTGATGCCCGCGATCGTGATAACTTAGGCCATGTTTTGCTCCCGGTCTTCAACTACACTTCTTTGCTTTCTTTTGTAGCTCCAATCCAAATCTTTTCATATCCTCACCTTTGTTCCTACAAAATATGGATATTAGTGCATTTAATCACAATTATGCCTCACTTATTCATTCAAAATAAGGAAAGGTGCACAAATGATGAGTGAGAATGAGTGGTAAAATCACCACTTATCAACACCCCCAACTTAAAGCTTCTGCTTGTCCTCAAGCAACACTACCTATTATCATAAGACACAATCATCTATGACTAAGCTTCATGACTTAAAGATCACAATGACTTCAATCTTAGTCACTACCTCAAGTAGCTCATTTCACATGGGCTAAGCTTTTTTCCACTATACCCCTCATCATAAGATGTAATATCCAAAGGTGCATAAGACTTTAAAGAGCAACCAAGTAACAAAAATTAACACTCCAGAAGTGACTCTCTTTTAACCACAACTATGCTATACTCTATTTCTCTCATTGCTCAAGAGGTGACAAAATCACCCACCTCAATTTGTTTACATGCCAACCTCACAAGAAAGAGAATTCCACACACAAAACTACCAAATACGCAACAAGGAATTTTAAGTGCAAAAACTCTCTCTCACAAAAGAAATCTCTCTGTAGAAAGTGTCATACCATAGGCTTGCCCCTATTTTCAATCGCCACTATGAAGAAAGTACATGGTTGGAGATCTCGAAGGACTTTCTAAGCTTGTACCGTAGGTTCGGCTTAGGATAGGATATCATTTGGGAACAACATGGCTTATCCCTTCCTTGAAAATCTACATCACACTTTTCAATCCTCTTTTTTGACTATGGGCCACTCCTTTTTGTTTTTTAATCTTTCCATATGCCTACTTTTTGCTTCCATTATTTACCCATTTTCTTTTATTTTTTTCTTGCAATTTTTATGCAATTATTTCCTTTGTTGAACCCTTGCCTTTTCTAGTAATTTGTTTTCAATGGTTAAGCACTTAGGCATTTCATTAACAACTTTGTGGCCCCATACTTACTTCCATTAATCTTTCTACCCACAACTTAGGCTTTTAGATTCAAGTTGTATTTTCAAGTTCAAGGAGGGTATGGTTCAAAAGAGGGATAAAAAAATAGTTTATGACTTGTAATGTGTTTGCCAAAGAAAGGTCCAAAGGGTCAAAATGGGTAACTAGTGATTTCATTTGTGCATAGGTAGGCTTTTCCGGCTAGAGTGGGTTTCCACAATCACAAAGATAGCCTAAGATCATTTCTTCAACCAACTACAATTAAAATTAGCTTTGAAAGACTAACGGGGCAAGTTCTAGATAACATAAATATTAAAGAGATGAATACTAATAGTTCACCACACATGGCATGCAAAATTCGCCAAGGGAGCTCAATTGATCCTCCCGTGAGAGACAAAATTAAAGTATCTATCATTATTTACAAGTAAAAAACATATGGAGTCACAAAAAGAGAAAAGATTTTTTACAAAATTACTCACGTTCATGCCTTTGATTTTTGAAAATTTTTGGATGGAGGGGGTCGTTCATTTATATTAGCACCACACTTAATTGCTAAACTATGGCCACATCCAAAAGCCTTAGCCTCATATTTTGGCTCAAAATGAACTAACCACCCATATGGATACTCAGAGTTCGCTAATGTATATAACGTGATCCCAAATTAACAATGCCATTGGTACTTAGAATTCCCTTGTATTCATGAGGATAATGCTACGAGTATTCAGAATTTGCCTGCATCTATGTCTCAAAACCCAAACACGATACTTTTCCCTTAAGAATGTCGTCACTCAATCTATCATTGGGAAAAGCTCACCCACACCATTATTAAAAGAAATTGAAAACCAAAAATGAAGACAAACAATTCACAAAATTTCCATGCCTCATGTGTACTAAGTTTAAGTATTTCAAACCAATGAGTACACACAAGGGTAGGGATACACCCTCAACTAAAGATACTTGTAGTGACCTCACCATGTTACTATGATAGCATCCCGCAACCCACAACCCACAACCCACAACCCACAATCGCGATAATTGAGGCCATATTCTCCTCTGTTTGGCCCTATTTTTCTGCATGGCTGCCATACTTCTAAACTTGGTTATCCCCTGTTTTGGCTTTCAACCTGTAAAAACCACCTATAAAATATGAAAATTATGTGAATTATTATAAAAACATATAAATAGAAATATGAAAATGATGGGTTTCCTTCCATCAAGCACCTTATTTTTCATTGCGGCACCACGCCTTTTACAATCCTTATTTGTGCCTCCACTTAGAGGATTTGAACCTTTTCCCTAAATTTTGGCCATTCTATATTTGAGGGTCATTGGGCAATGGTAGGGGCATGAAAACACATGTTCTATCATACCACTTTGAAGACTTAAAACTTTTACCTAATTTGACATCAAACTTTTGGTTTGGCTTCTTGGGAAAAGGTGAACACATCAATAAGCCACAAATTGTACATTGAAGTTGTGTTCTTTGGCCTTTGATGGATGGGGTTCCAATTGCTCTTTTGGAATGTCAAATTCCAAAATATAGGAATCGGACTTTGTCTTCCCATAATCCATCATTCGTTTTGGTGGATGGATTCTCATCACATCCTCTAGGCATAGTGTTGAAAAGTGGGTTGAATGAGGTCCAAGCCTTAATTTTAGAATTTTCTTCTTCTTAGCACCTCACCCAAAATGAAATAGAGTCGTCATAAGAGACGTGCTTTGATTCTTCCTTTGACTCTAGTACCATTTCCTTCATTTTGGTATCTTCGTCATTATTTGATTTGGTTAGTTGGGAAGTCGAGGGTTCTTTGTATCCAATCTCATCATCATAGCTTGGTTTCTCTTCTTGGTTAACCTCGTCTTGGGAAAGGGACAAGGCAATGGCATTTACAAGATTTGTTTCCTAGCCCATTTTCTTTACCTTGACAATTTTCTTTCCAAATGCCTCATTGGATTGATGTATATCTTGCAAGATCTCCTCTGTTGTAGTTACCCGATCCAAGATAGTTTGAAGCATATCTTCAAAGCTATAAGACCTGGTATGTTGCTCTTCCTTCTTCTCATCATAAAATCAATCAAACTCATCAGAAGAACTAGCATTTGGGATAACATTAGGAGGGGAGAGGGTATTTGAATAATCAGTCCAATGTTCTAGTTCATCCTCTATTGATTTCGCCCGTTCTAATATACATTGAAGCATTGCTTCAACACCAATATTATTCGTGCTTCGTTCTTCCCTTACTTTCTCATAAGGCCTATCGAAATCATGAGAAGAACTAGCAACTGAGTTAGTATAATGAGGGGAGGGGGCATTTGTACAATCACTTCTATGTCTATTTTGACCACCACATAGAGAACAAACATACTCCCTGTAAGATCGAGATAATGCACACATATCTCTCTGAGAAGAAAGTCTACATTCTTGCCAAAAGTGGGTCCACCATAATATGAATGTGATTTATCAAGATAATCTTTCCAACCACCAAACCCATATTCATTCCTTGATGCTATAGTAAGAAATAAACAAAAATAAAGAAAAGCTACCTAACACAAGAAACAAAGAAAATCACAAACAAATATTTACAATGTTGAATTAAAGCAAGTAAACTTAAATTCTAAACTAACTCAATACGCCAAATTGTTCCCTAGCAACAATGCCATTTTTGATAATGCTCAACTTATACGTCAATTTGAGCGTAAAACAGTCGTTGTCAATATATTTACCCAAAAAGAGTTGGGGTCGAATCCACGAGGAACAATGTAAGTGACGATTGAGTAGGTTCAGAATAAGAGTGAGTTACTAAATTCAAACCATAGTACAAAATGGGTTGGGGTTTTTTGATGTTTCAAACATGAAAGTAATTTTTGGGATTCTAAGGGACTAATTTGAGACTAAGAATAATTAGAGTGTAATTAATTAGGAATGGATCTTGGGACTATGCTATCCTAGGGGTAAAATATGCATAGGTATGTAATTATTCGATGCAAATTCTAGTTGTTTATGATATGGTAGGCTAGGTTTAAAGTCCTTGAGGATAGTTTTTCAACAAAGACACAAATATGTCACTCATTCACCCTTTCGAGTACCTAACGAGTGTTCAATTAAATCCACCCAATACTTCAATTAGGCACCCCTATTTCTAGGATGAGACCCGAGGGATAGTCAACCTCCTAATTACCCTTATGTCTAAGATAGTGAAAAATTGGCAAGACACACCTATGAATTGTCTACTATAGCTTTGGTTCCCATATCCCTCTTTCAAGGATGATAAGGGTTCCTAAATTTCACCAAAACCCCTCTTTCAAGGATGACTAGGGCTTTCAATAACTTGGGACTTTCATCCATCAAACCCATTTTGGCATTTTGAGCTTTCATCCACAAATCCCTACCTGTACAATCAAGAAGAAATAAAACCCATCATTAAAAAACTAAATTCCACACAAATATATCATAACCCATGCACAATTGTATCTTATTCAAACATAATCCCAAGAGATAGATCTAGAAAATCATAATAATAATAAAGACAAATAAACCAAGATGTCTGTTAAAGTTATTCATAAGAAAAATAAATAGAGGGAAAACCACACTTTATGTTGAAATGAATCTTCAATATACAAAGCCAAATCTACACTTGGAAGTTACTCTAATGTCTTCTTAGCTCAAATTAGTACAAATTTGAACTCCAAGCTCCAAGAAATTACAAAAATCCTAAACTAGTGTGGGAGGTAGGGTTGTGGATGATAGATTAATTCCTTGGATTTGGGTTTGAGTCTTCTTTTGTGGGGCAAATATTTGACAGCTTCGCATATTTACACTTTTGCCTTTGGACTGAAATCCCGCTAGACCACGATCGTGCTGTCTTTAACGTGACTGTGGTATAGCAACCGTAGGATATTCCATGCAATCGCGGTACTTTGACCTGCTTGACTCGGCGTGATCATGGTATGACACCCACAATCACGATAACTGAGGCTATGTTCTGCTCTAGGTCTTCAACTACACTTCTTTGCTTTCTTTTGTTCCCTTTTTAGCTCCAATCCACATCTTTTCATATCATCACCTTGTCCCTGGAAAATATGGATATTAGTGCATTCAACCACAATTATGTCTCACTTTTCATTAGAAACAAGGTAAGGTTCACAAATGATGAGTGTGAATAAGTAGTGAAATCACCACTTACCAGCCAACTCGTTGACCCAAGCCATAAGGCAGGTATTTGATACTTTGGTGAGAATATTTCTGTAAGATGATCATCTTGATGCCTCTGCTATAGCTTAGGCTACTGAGGCAGGTGCGTAGACCGAGGCTACACCTACAAATGCAACGGGTACTACCAGTGCCCACTGTTAGCCCAGTCTATGCCACCCAGGCCACGGGGTATGCCTGCAGGTGTTATGTTGATTTCCCAAACTTCATGGATAAAGGTTGAACCCAACTGGCTATGCTTACGTAAAGGTAGGTTATATGGAGAGCGGAGTAATAAGTTGGATAGATTGACAATTTGAGGCACATAATAGGTGAGTCCAAGGGCATCTAGATATGTTTGAGTTGAGGATTACTCTACAGTTAGGTACTGGGAAGATGCCCAATATTGTTAATGTCAGAGTCGAGATTGCTGAGATTAAGAAGAAGGTCACTGAGCTGTATGAGAGGTCGGTGTTACTGAGCTAGTTGTGGAGACTGTGATTTCCATAGTTGAGGTGCCTAACATTTAGGCAGATTCGACAGATGTAATGGTTGAGAAAACCAGAGAAGAGAGGAAGAGAAATAAAAGAGAAGCTAAAGTAGCATAGAAAAAAGCCAAACTCAAGAGCATTCAAGATGAGCCAGACCATGAGACAAGGGTCCGTGAGATGGCTGCTGGAGCTGGAGGATTGAGGGCTTCAACTTTTATTGCTGAGGGGGCGAATTTTGTACCCCCATTTGTTTATTCAATCCCAATTATTGGGACTGTAGCTGATGAAAGTGGGACCCAACCTGAGGGCCCACATCCTGATGTTGATGCTCCGGTGCCTTGAGCGCCTAGGTTTGACTCTCGTTCCTTATTTAATTTTTGTAGAACTGGGGACAATGCAACTTTCTTAAGTTAGGGGTGGGGGTTATTCCATAAATTTTGGTGAGTAGTTTGAAAATTCTCAGATGTAGCTAAAACTGGAAGTCTGTTATGACTTGCAGGTTACATGCAGACAACTGAGATAGGGAGTAGATCAGTGCGCCTATGGCAATAGATATTTTTTATTATTGATTATTACTTTTAGGATTTTTGAAAATTTTCTTATATACCAAAAATATTTTATTTTGATTAATGTTTAATTTGTGATTGCTGAAACTGCTGATACAAAATGCTAAATTGTTGTGAAAAGTGGTGCCCCCTCGAAAATCTAGGTTAAGTAATTGCATGATTTGTATTTTTGTGTGAAACTTTTGAGTATCTGATAATGGCATTAGGATTAGAGATAGTACAGTTCGGGACAAAATAATTACATTGTTAGATAACTAGTACTTAGTAATGTAGCTCTATGCAAGTGTGTGTAATGTTTATTGAGTTCTCGGTAGTGTTGGAATCTAGAACTTGCTCGGTTGCTTTTATCTAGGTCCAAGATGGTTAAGTCGGAGATGATCATAGGCCATTGTTACATGAGTCCACTTAAGCCTAAAATGTCCTAACCAAAGGAATAAGTCTCCTTAATCAAAATATTTGAGCCTTTATAGACCTATTTTTATTATTACACCTATCACCTTTCCACTTAACTTACAATGAACCTTTTTTGGCCTTTGTCCTCCTATGGACATTGCGCACCTCAACTCAGGAAAATTGCCTAAGTTGAGGGTGGCTATTATAGGGGTGCGTCGGAAGAAAACAAGTATGAAGAATATGGGTAGAAGAAAATTGTTGAAACATGGGCAGGTGTGATGAAAAAAAAGGAAGAAGAATTCAATGTATAACAAAGAAAAAAGAATGAGAAAAATAAAGTGCTAGAAAGCCGTACCTGACCCAATTAGCATGTGCTTAAAAGAAAAAGAAAGACATAAAGGTGGAAAGTATGTGGACCCTAAGGAAAGCATAGTTTACGAGAGGCTTAGTCACTAAATGAGTCTTAAAAGATATCATACTATCCCCAAGGCTACGTTACAAGCCAAATAAAGCCCTATAATGATCCTACCATGACTTTCTGATAACTTAGGAAAAGAGTATAAGGGCAAGCCTATAGTATTCTATGCACACTAGTGATACTTTTATGTGTAAGAAAGAGTCATTTGTTATATCACTGAATGGATTAGTCTATCCATAAAGAGCCAATGGAATTTCTTTGATTGTAAGTGCACATGAGTTATGTTGCTAGGTTGCTAGATTGTTTGAAGAATGTAAATTATGTCTATTCCTAAGTGTCTATTGATAATGTAATGCCATCATCAAATTCCTTCATGTTTTTATATGTGCTAAATTGCTATACGCAAGTTTGAGTTGAAAAGTTGAAAATTTACAAGGGGAACAACAAGATTTGAAATTTAACTCAAAATTACTGCCATGGGTTGCTTGAGATCTTCCTATTTAAGCATCGACTCTGTGCTAGGAAATAGTTATTTGGTTTTGTTTGCCTAAGGGCATGCAAAAATCTAAGTTAAGGGTGTTGATGTGGCATGGAAACACGATACTTTCAATGCATAAAACTGTGAATTTATGCACGAACTTAGCGTATTTATTTAGATATAATGCACTTTGGTGTGAATTGCAGGTAAAACAGGTCTACCACAGTGTTTGAAAGAAAAGAGAAGAAAAGAACCTGAAAAATACCAACTCTAATCAATATACGAGTCAGCTCCTGAGTCGTAACCTCCCGATTCAACTCGTATAATGAATCATATAAGTAACAGAACCAAAAGCCAGATAAAGGAGCCAAGTATGAGAAAGATACGACTCAAGTATCCCTGTCATAAGAAAGGATATGAGTCATTTACAAAAGTCATAAGCATAACAGAACTTGAGCTACCATTATGAACTTGAGCTACCATCCAGGAGTTGAAGTGTTAAAGAAATACAAGTCAGAAGTCTGAGTATGACTCATATTAGTATATCGTATACAAATCAGTGTTCAAGACTTGAAAAGACTAAAGTCCTAGGTGAATACGAATGAAGGACATGAGTCCTACACTCAGGTACGACTTGTAAGCGAAAGTCGTATGCTAAATAGAGAGTTAAAGACTTGGGAAGATCAAACACTGGAATGGATATGATAAGGCAGGGTACGACTCACAAGCTAAGGATATGAGTGAAGAACAAGTTGTACCTACTACCGACTTAGCTTTACCTTTCCCATTTTAATGGGATTCTTATGTTATTTTGAGATACTATAAATACCCTAGGATTTATCTTTTATTAGGTTACACATTATGATGTATTGTTATGCACTATTACACATTATTACATACTTTTACTTACTTTTACAATTGTTCTTTAGCTTCTAGGGTTTTACTTAATTAAAGACTTTGGAGTTTATTCATCTTATATTGTGCAATTAATTTTATGTGTTCTTCATTTACAATCATGATTTCTTGCATAAACATGGGCGGCTAATCTCCTTATCTAGGGTTGTGGGAACCCTGATGGATTAGCTACATAGAGGAAGTATGAGACTCAGTTATTCTAGGGTTTTTGTATATATACTAATTCTTTTTTGAAATAATTAAACTCATAGCAGCTGCAGAAGCTTGAGACGACCCGTATTTGCATCCATTAGATAACCAAGAAGATTGCAATTGGGAAAATAAGATTAAGACAATGATTTGAGATTTATATCTCCACCTTATAGTCCCCAAATTCCATCTTATCACTTGATCCTACCCAAACAAGTGTAACTAAGGTCATAACAAGAGGCAACAAGACAACGCCTTGAGACAATAACCAAGTAAAGGGTGAGATTTATTTTCTAGCTTACCTAGCAGCTGATAAGACTTAATTTGTAGGCTTTACATACAAAGAAACATAATAACTGGGTTGATAATGAGAAATATACAGAGTTGAGAGACCAGGGGGAATACAGACCTAACATTTGTCTCAGATTGATTTTAACTTAAAAGCACTTAAGAATTGGTTACGTTTTGCAATTGATAATAAAGTCCCCCACATTTACTTTCCTGCATTGCTCGTGGATTACATCAAGGCAAGAAACTATTCACGTTTTCCCTATGGGATCGATTCAACCTTGTTGGGTTATTATATTTGTAATCGACCTCATTATACTTCTAGTTGAGGTGTAGTTTTGGGCGACATCACTACTTAAATCATGCTGAGATAATTGCTATTCATTAAGCAAACCGAGAATATGTGTGGTTGAGATCTATAATACATCTTGTCCAAGAAAAATATGGTCTGGAATATGATAAAATGCCTATGATTTTATATGAAGATAATGCAACATGCATAGCACAGTTAAAGGGAGGATTCATAAAAGGAGATAGAACGAAGCTTATTTTGCCAAAATTTTTCTACATACATGAGCTCCAAAAGAATGATGATATCAATGTCAGATAGATTCATTCAAGTGACAATGTTACAGATTTATTCACCAAGTGTCTATCAACTACAACATTTGAGAAGATGGTACATAATATTGGAATGTGGAGATTCAAGTCATTAAATTGAATTTCCATCAGGGGAACTAAAATACACGTTGTACTTTTTTTTTTTTCCTTAAACAAGGTTTTGTCCAAATTGGGTTTTTGTGGTAAGGTTTTAATGAGGCAACACTAAAGGCGTATTACAAGATGTGTGTATTCTTATTCCTTCACTGGGCTTTTCCCATTAGGTTTTCCTACTATGGTTTTAATGAGACACATTATCTATTAATGGATATCCAAAGGGGAGTGTTATATAATATGGATGTCATGTGACATGTATATGCGTGATATGTCATTTATTAGAGATAATAGTTTGTAGTTAAGTTGGATTTGAAGAGCAAAAATTACTTGTTTAATTTGAATCTGAATACCTAAATAGTTGGCCAAATTGCCAACTTGGCTACTTGCAAACTAGAAGTCAAGTTTGGCAACCTTAGGAACTAAGTTTGGTGGTCTATAAATAGCAATACTTCATACATTTTATTTATAGATCAAAGTAGTAAAACAAAAGCATTACTAAAATTTCCTAAAGTTCTCTCCTTTCTTTAAAGTTTGATATTGATATTTTATGATTATTTATTTAACAATTTCTTTTTTTTTTGATATGCTAATGCCAAAATAGTTATGCGTTATTATCAGGAAAGTGATGTTTTGGTAGGTAGCCTACCTTCTGGGCATGGCGTAGTCCAACTAGCTTTTGTGCGCCTTCCCTTTGGTCCGAATTACATTTTTGTAGAAAATTAAAGGAAAAATTTCAAGAACTGACAAATTTAAAATTATAAATAACAACACTTTGACAAAATTATGTTTAATAGAAAATATAATTTTTTGAGTGACAGTTACCAAGGGTAACTTCTCTTAACTTTACTTCAACACTTTATTTCTTTCCTTTCATATTTTACCTTTTATTTTTTGTCAAATAACTCATATTTTTAGATTTTCATTTTATTTTCTCTACTTGTAGATAAAGATTGTGTTCCACTAATTAAGGTAACTATTAATTTGCAATTATTGCATGTTATCTCTTTCACAAATTATAATATTTTTTATTTTTCTATTTTTTTAATCATTGTTACTGTGATTTTTTTGATTCCTAATATATTTTTGTTGTTATATGATTGTGGGGTTCTGCTCTAATGGTAGAACACACATGTGATACCCCGTAATATTCTAAGCTCGATTCAGCTGTTAGTGCAATCTTAAGGGTTCCAAGGCTTGGATTTTTCACTAAGTGTTAAGGACTTAGTCATTTTCCAGACCCTTCAACTTCGATGATCTTTATTTTGTTTTTTCCAACCTCAAGACATTGGTTTTTGAGTTGAAATATGTTTGAGGTTGATAAAGGTATGTTTAGGAGAAGTTTTAGGTTTTTCGAATAGGCGTAGGGTGTGTTTGGAAAATGAAACCAGTAGACCCTCTAAGATAGGCCTACAATGCCCGATCTAGTCCACTGTGATAGACCCCACAGTGTTTGGTCTAGTCTACCGGACTAGAGACCACAGAAAGGGGCTTAACCCACCGGTCTGGAGCCCGCAAAGTAACTATGCCCATTCGTCCAGCCCCTTGGCCTTTAATCTAAGGGGTATTTAGGCCATTTTTCCTCATCCTATTTCATCCATAACATGAATTTGGGATCCCAAAGAGGGCATCATTTGCCTCTTTCACTCAAATTGCTCCCAAGAAAACCCTTCTTCTTCCCCAAGAACAAATTCAAGCTTCATTCTCAAGAAATCAAGAGTTCAAGCTTTCCATCCAAGAAATCTTTAAAAATTTAGTTGTTAAGGTATGTAGGTTGTTAATCCATGGGTTCCTTTCACCCATGGATCCCAAAAACCCTCTTGTAGTTTACTTTATGAGTTTATACATTTTCATGATAAAATAAATCCATGAATCTCTTGTTAATTTAATGTCAATTTATGGTTACAAGTGTTTTCAAGTGGAATAAGTCATATCATGTTTTAGTGTTGCAATTCCTATGTCATGTTACAAGCACCATTGTCGTGACTAAAGGTAGCATCGGGTCATGATAAAAATTGGTATCAGAGCCTAATGTTTTAAAGTATTTAGGGAGTCTGAAAGCCACATTGAGTAGAGTCTTATGCATGGGCGTGAAGCGTACCATACTTATGGATAAAAGGCTATAAAATGTTTTTAGGAAAGTTTCCCTTCTTTCATTGTTTATGTCATGCAAAAGATCATGAGCTCTATTTAAAATCTCTTTTTAACTCATTCTTTGTTCCATTTATAGACAATGCCTCTCATAAGAAATAACAAAAGAAAAAATGGGACCAGCTCACACCACAGCCTGTTTAAGAAGATCCCCTGAATGAGCATGTTTCTCACACTGAGTTTTGTGTAGCCTTTATGGCTTTGGACTATTTAGTAGCATCTAAAAAAACCAGCAGACTGTTGCCCCAACCAATCTAGTGGCAAATACAACTTCGGTTAAGATTCAGGATTTTACTCGAATGAATTCCCCTTTGTTTTTAGGATCCAAGTATGTGGAGAATCTGCAGGAATTTTTGGATATGGTACAGAAGATGATTGATATCATGGGCGTCACTTAGAGTGAGAGTATAGAGTTGGCTGCATATCAATTACAGGATATAGCTCACACTTGATTTAAGTAGTAGAAGGAGGACCGAGGTATGGAGGTAAGGCCTATTGAGTGGGAAAAGTTTTCCACAACTTTCTTAGACAGGTTCTTTCTATTAGAGTTAAGGAAATCTAAGGTGTAAGAGTTCATCAATTTGAATCCAGGTAGTATGAGTGTGAAAGAGTACTCACTTAAGTTCACTCAGTTGGCGAGGTATGCTCCTATAATGGTGGCAGACTATAGGTATAGAATGAGTAAGTTTGTATCTGGTGTATTTGATAGTGTGTTCAGAGAGTGTAGGACTGCTATGTTGATTAAAGAGATGAACCTATCTAGACTTACGGTTCATGCTCAATAGACCGAGGAAGAAAAGCTTAAGAAGAAAAAAGAGAGAATAAGAGGGCCAGAACAGGTAGTTTTAACTTTTCTCAACCAAGGTCAGAAGGTGGTAACCATTCTTAGTTCTGTAAAAAATTTTCAGCCCCAGCTCCATCTTCAAGTAGTGTGCCAGTGCCTAAGTTCAGGCAAGAAAGTCGGGATAGAGCGCCAGGCTCTAAGTCCCAAGGTAGTATGAACAGTGGTAGTACTAATTTGCTCTACAGAAAATATGGTAGGAATCATCAGGGTGAGTGTAAGTCCGGTAGTGATGTGTGTTTTGGTTGTAGAAATCTACGCTACAAGGTCAAAGATTGCCCAAGGGCTGGTCAGTAGGGTCAGTCCCATCGTTCTTTAGCTCTAACAGGCCACCCAACTCAGTAGGGTGCTACTTCCAGTGCCACAAGTAGGCAATGTCAGAATAGGTTGTATGCACTTCAGACTTGGCATGATCAAGAAAGTTCTCCTGATGTGGTTATGGGTACATTACAGATTTTCCATATTTATGTTTATGCATTGTTAGATCCCGAAGCTTCACTTTTTTTTGTGACTCTTTATATAATTGTCGATTTTGATGTCAATCCTAAAATATTAGCAAAGCCTTTTGCAGTTTACCCAGTGGGTGAATCTATTATAGCCAGACAGGTGTACAAAAATTGCCCGATCACATTATCTCAGAAAATCACCTCAGTTGATCTTGTGGAGTTAAAAATGACTGATTTCGATGTCATTCTTGGCATGGATTGGCTCCTCTTGTTCTATGCCTAAGGTAATTGTAGAAATAGAGTCATTCAGTTTCCCAATGAACCATTCATTAAATAAAGAGATAGTCCTTTAGTGCTTAGGGGTAAGATTGTTTCTTACCTTAAAGAAGGAAAGATGATATCTAAAGGGTGTGTTTACCATTTTTTCGAGTCAAAGACTCTAGTTTTGTGACTCCAAGTCTCGAGTTAATTTTAGTAGTAAGGGAATTTCCAGATACGTTCCCTAAAGATCTTCCTAGAGTTCTACCCAAAATAGAAATTGACTTCAAAATAGATATCCTTTAAAATACCTAACCTATCTCTATTCCACCTTATATAATGGCTCCACTGAGCTTAAATAGTTAAAAGATCTCTTAGCTAAGAGTTTCATCAGTCCTAGGATTTCTCTATGGGGTGCTCCAGTCTTGTTCGTGCATAAGAAAGACAATTCTCTCAGAATATGCATCGACTACCGTTAGTTCAACAAAGTCATAATCAAGAATAAGTATCCACTCCCTAGAATTGATGACTTGTTCAACCAACTTTAGGGTCCTCGTTATTTCTCTAAGATAGATCTCAGATCTGGCTATCATCAGCTTAGAGTTAGAGAATGTGACATTCCGAAGACAACTTTTAGAACTCGATATGGTCACTTCAAATTCCTAGTTATGTCTTTTGGACTAACAAATGCCCCTGGAACTTTCATGGACTTGATGAACAGGGTGTTAAAACAGTACTTGGACATGTTCATCATAGTTCTTATTGATGTTATCCTTGTCTATTTCTGTAGTTAGAATGATCATGCAGACCATCTGAGAATTATGTTACAAACCCTTAGAGCTCATGAGTTGTTTGCCAAATTTAGTAAGTGCAAGTTTTGGCTAAGATCAGTAGCTTTTCTTGGCCATATTATTTTCGATAATGGCATTAGATTTGACCCTAAGAAAACTAAAGCAGTGAGAAACTGGCCTATACCTATCTCTCCATCAAATATCTGGAGTTTCTTAGGTTTGGCTAGCTACGATAGATGATTTTCTTCTATTGCATCCCTCATGTCTCAATTGACTTAAAAGAAAGTCAAATTTTAGTGGTCAGATTCTTACGAGAAAAGTTTTTTAGGAGTTAAAGATTCTTACTTTCTCTCTAGTCTTGACTTTGCCAGATGATTCAGCTGGATTTGTGGTTTACTGTGATGCTTCCAGAGTTGGTCTTGGTAGTGTTTTGATGTGTTCACTGATCGTAAGAGTTTATAGTACCTGTTCTTGCAGAAAAATTTGAATCTTTGTCAGAGAAAGTGGCTTGAGTTCTTAAAAGATTATGATATGAGTGTGTTGTATTATCCGAGCAAGGATAATTTAGTGAAAGATACCCTTAGTAGATTGTATATAGATAAGGTTGCTCATGTTGAGGGAGAGAAAAAAAAGTTAGTGAAGTTCATCAACTTGCTAGATTAGGTGTTCGGTTGGTTGATTCAGCTGAGGGTAGCATATGGGTTCAGAATGGTTTAGAATCGTCATTGGTGGCTGAAGTGAAAGAAAAATAGGATGGAGATCCTAGTTTGGTTAAGTCGAAGAAAGCTGTTATAGATCAGAAAGTGGAGGTTTTCTCCCAAGAGGAATATGGTGTGCTTTGTTGTCAGGGTAGATTATGTGTTTTGTGTGTTGATGGCTTGAGGAAGTGGATTTTCGTGGAAGTGCATGGTGCGTGGTATTCTATTCATGCAGTAGCCACTAAGATGTTCCGCTATTTATGGGAAATCTATTGGTGGAGTGGTATAAAGAAGGATATTGCAGGGTTCGTGGCTAAGTGTCCAAATTGTCAGGAGGCCAAAGTTGAGCACCAAAGGCTTAGTGGTACATTGCTGGAGTTTAGCATCCCCACTTGGAAGTGCGCAGTGGTGAACATGGATTTTGTGATAGGGTTGTCTTGTACGAGTCGTCAGCATAATTTGATATGGGTCATTATTGATAAAATGACCAAATTAGCTCATTTCTTGCCAGTTCATACTTAGTACTCAACTAAGGATTATACCAAGCTTTATATTAGGGAATTAGTTAAGTTGCATGAGATTCCATTGTCGATCATATTAGATAGAGGTACTCAGTTTACCTCTCACTTTTGGAAGGATTTCTAGAAGGGTCTTGGTATCTAATTTCACCTCAGTACTGCTTTTCATCCTCAAACAATAGAGAGTACCATTCAGACCTTAGAGATAATGTGCTATTGACTTTAAAGATAGTTAGGATGACTACTTACCTTTGATTGAGTTTGCCTATAATAATAGTTATCATTCTAGTATTCAAATGACTCAGTTTGAGGCTCTCTATGCAAGGAGATGTAGATCTCCTATTAGTTGGTCTGAGTCAAGTAAATCTACTTTGATTAGGCTAAATTTAGTGTTTGATGCGATGGAGAAGGTTCAGTTAATACGGGAGAGGCTAAAATAGCCCAAAGCCATCAGAAATCATATGCAGATGTAAGGAGAAGTGATATTAAGTTTGAGGTTAGTGATTTGGTCTATTTGAATATTTTACCTAGGAAGGGAGTGAAGAGATTTGACAAGAAGAGGAAACTTAGTCCCTCTATATTGGCCTATATAGGATCTTGAACCGTTTTAGGAAGTATCTTATGAGCTAGAGTTGCCTGCAGATTAGGCATCAGTATATCCGATATTTCATGTTTCCTTGTTAAAGAAATATATTAGTGATTCAGCTCTAGTTGTTTCCTTAGAAAATATGGCCATTAAGGATAGCCTTACCAATGAAGAAGTCCAAGTTGAGATCCTTGATCTCCAGATTCGTAGGATAAGAAATGAAGAAGTTTCCTTGGTTAAAGTTCTTTGGCGGAATCAGTATGCTAGGGGAGCTACTTGGGAAGCAGAAGCAGATATGTGAACCAAGTACCCTCATATTTTCTCCGCAAACCCAGATTCGGCTTAAGGTAATGATCTTCCTTAGATTGACTATTTTTTGTTCTCAGTTTCAGCTATGTAACCAATCTCATGTCATTAGATATATTCACAAAATCAGTTTAGTTCATGTATCGTGTTTTAGACTTAGTTCTGTAACCATGTTTCAAGCTATATATGTTTAGTATATGATCTTAGTTTTCTCAGTAGTCTCAGTCTAACCAGCCTCATTCGAGGATTAATATTCCCAAAGGGGAGATATTGTGATACCCCATAATTTTCTAAGCTTGATTCAACTCTTAGTTGTATGCTTAAGGGGTCCAAGGCTTGAATTTTTCACTAAGTGCTAAGAGATTAGTCATTTTCAAGACCCCTAAACTTCAATGACTTTTAGTTTGATAAAGGTATGTTTCAAGAAAGTCTTATGTTTTCCAAATAGGCGTAGGGTGTGTTTGGAAAACAAAACCAGTAGACCCACCGAGATAGGCCCGCAGTGCCTGGTCTAGTCTTCTAGGACAAAGCCCGCAGCACCTGATCTAGTCTGCTGAGATAGAGCCTGTAATGCCTAATCTAGTCCGCTAGACTGGAGCCCACGACGCGAGGCTTACCCTACTGATCTGGAGCTCACGGTGCACCCATACCCATTCGTCCAACCCCTTGGCCTTTAAGCTAATGGGATTTTGGGTCATTTTTCCTCTTCCTATGTGGTCCATAACACAAATTGGGGCTCCTAAAAAGGGAATTATTTGCCTTTTTCACTCAATACCTCCTACGAAAACCCTCTTTCTTTCGCAAGAACAAATTCAAGCTTTATTCTTAAGAAATCAAGTGCTCAGGCTTTCTATCCAAGAAATCTTCAAGAATTTAGTTGTTAAGGTAAGTGGGATGTTCATCCATGGGTTCCTTTCACCCATGGAGCCTAAAAAACCCATTTTGGTTTACTTTATGAGTTTATACTTGCTTAACATGAAATAAATCAATGAATCTCTTGTTAATTCAATGTCAAGTTATGGTTGCTAGTGTTTTCATGTGGAATGAGTCATATCATGTTTAAGTGTTTCAATTCCTATGTCATGTTCTATTGGTTTAAGAATAAATCCCAAATTATGAATTTATCCATGTAATCATGTTATTTCCTCATGTTAAGACATTCCTATGTTCAAATTTATGATTCTTACTTGTTTGATGAAATATCTATGCTTTGAGTCTTTGAATCATGATTTCAAACTACAGTTTTAAGACTTAATATTGTATTTCATGATCATTCAGTGCTGGTGAGTTATGAACACATGATACATATGTGTTTTACCTTATTTCAGATCATTTAAGTAATAATTCAGTGAAACCATGAGTCTTGTCATTTACTCAGATATTTATGATCATGATGAGCACTATTAGTTATGTAAAAATATTCAATTGAGTTTAGTTTAGTCCAGTATTAGTGTTAGTTTAGTTGGAGTAGGGTTTAGTATCGAGCGAACTCTGGGATGGGGGATCACCTGCCAGTAGAGGGTGTGACCCTTAGTAGCAATCCCTGAGTTCCAGAACTACATAGCCAGTATTGGTTTGAGGTATCTTCCTACCGGTTGAGGGTTGAGACATATCTCATGAGAGAACCTACCAGTAGAGGGTGACTCCTTAGTGCTTCGGGACACCAGTTAGTGAATCCACGCAGTCAGTGTTAGTACCCATGGTACAGTACTAACACCTTTTTAGCTGGGGTCATAGGTTGGGCCTCAATTAGCTCAGATTTGGGCATGTCGATTATATGATACCTCCTACAGTCTCGGTGCAGTAATCAGTGTATTTCAATTTAGGTTTACTTGACCAAGTGTACAAATTTTCAGTTATTTAGTTATACATCTTTCAATCTTTCAAATTATAGATTATCTCAGAAACATGTTTATGCTTGATTTTGCATTCTCAGATTTTACATGTTTATGAATTTATGCTCAGTTACCTTATGCATATCAGCCAATCCTCATCTCATATACCAGTACATTCAAAGTACTGATCGCATACTTTTCTTTGCACTATGTTGTCTTATAACATAGGTTCGGACACATAATTTCCTGACTGCTCTTAGAAAACTCTGCGTTACTCGGCAATAGCAGTGGTGAATCCTCATCTATCGAGGACATGAGTTGTTTATTTAAGTTACTTCAGTGCCTTCGTATGTTCAGTCAGTTGGAGTTAGTTGGGGGCCTGTCCCATTATCTCCTCTTGATGTTTAAAGGCTTTCAAATAATCAGTTAGATAATCAGTCAGTCATTTTAGTGTTATCAGTTGTTATTAGATATTTCAGACATGTTTTTATTCGTATTTCAATATCCACTTTTACAGTATCTTATCAGCTTACCTTCCACACATGTGATGTATTACTATTTTTTTCAGTGCTTACAGTAAGAACCAACTCATGTGGCCGTAAGCACAGTTGTCACGATAAAGGGGTAGCCTCGGGTCATAAGAACACACTATATATAAGATTAAATATAGATATACCACTCATCAATTTAGTTTCTGATAATCCACCATCATTTAGTATTAGATTAACTCAAGATGACTTTGTTAAAGTGATTTCTACTCATATACAATCGAAAATATCAGTGATCGTCGAAAAGGTCAAGTCAAAGCATCCTAATAATCCAAAGAAGATGATCAAAATTATGAAACAAAGAGGATTGAAAAAACCTTCATCTCCAAAACCCCTAAAATATAAAGATCTGAGAAAAAAGGGATATCAAAAGAAAATGAAGAATCAAGCAAACTTTCAAGTCTTGAGGTTGAAATTTCCTCTAAATATGATTCAGAAGAAGATTAAAACGAAGTGTTATTTGTATATGTATTGATTAGCTAATGGGTACTGATTTGTTTATATATATAAATCTTGTTGTATATATATATATTTGAGGCATGTGAATATATTTGTATTTTTGTTTATATACATATGAAGTTAACATATGTATTTTTGGACAATGTTAGATTTGTATTTGGATTGTCCTATGTCCTTTTAAAGGGTAACATATGTATCTATTTGTATGTATTTATTTTGTATATGTATTTATTAGCTAATGTGTACTCATTTGTATTTATTTTGTATATATATATATATACATACATTTATTTTTGGGACGTGTACACGTATTATTATGACACCCTCAAAATTTTGGGTATTTTATTTTTTGGCCTTCCCGTATTTGAAATATCATTTTTTGACTCAAATTATGTTCGGGGATGTTAAAAGGGTAACCCAAAAGAGTTTCAGAATTTTTGGATAGGGTTCTGGATAGTTTTGGGTCACGGAGGCAGTAAGCCTCTGAGATAGCCCCATGTCATGAGGTTAGCCTTCGCGATAAGGTCCGTGACACGAACTTGTGTTATTTTACAGCTGTTTTTTTTAATTAAAAAGGGAAGAGGGGTAGTGAGGTCCTTGCACCTATAAATAATTTTTAAACACTATAAGTACCTATTTCTATCAGTTTTCAATATACAACGGTCATTATTCACTCTTAAATATCATCTCTCAAATTTCACTTTTCAAGTCAAGATCAGGGTTCAAAGAGGTAGTCATCTAGGGTCCTAAGGGTGTCAATTTCTTTGAGTTTCTTGGTAATTAAGGCATGTATCACTTTCCCTATACTTGTATTTTATTAATGGCATGAAATTGGTTATTATTCATGGTTTTGATAATGGGTTTTGAACTATGAATTGAGGGTTGTGAATGTGATTGGTTTAAATATTTTTCATGATTTATTATGCAATAATTATTCTTTATTTATGACTTTGAACATTGTGGGATGCATGAGATTGGTAATTAAACTAAGGGGTCATGGATAATCCCCAATTTTATGATTTTGCCTTGATATATGGTGTTGGAAATTATGTGCTCTCAACCTATTTGTGAAATTGACAATGAATATGATTTCGTCTCATTGTTTGACTATTCTTGGAATCTTGTATTCTATAAATGGTTAATGGAACATGAATTGATTTGATTTTGTTTTCAAATGGTTTTGGAAAGGCCTTGGTGGCCACAGTTTTAGTTTAATTGAAAACTTTTGAGTCAAATTTGGTTTAATAGTTTTGTATGGCATAAAGGGATCGACTTGCAAACCCTTATTTTGATATGATCGTACAAATGAGAAATGCCTATTAAAAGACTCCTTGGTAAATTATTGGGAATGTGTAAATCATTTTAATATGGGCTTAAAGGGGGTTGTGTAGCAAAGCCTTAGAAGGTGGAAGTCCAGGGGGGACCGGTACTGGAAACTCATGTTTGCCTACGTGAGGTTTGGTCATAGTGACCGTGTGCATGAGACAGACTTTATATTTTGGGGATGGCATTAGCCTTCTCGGGTTTTTCTCTGGTACGTGTGGCTAATACGCACTGGGGCCCTTTTCACAAGGGATGCTGAACCGATATAACCCGTGAGTGCCTTTAGGATGGTAGAGCTACACAGTCTAGGTTAATGATTTAAAAATGCATGCTAAACCTTATTCCCTTTTTTCTTGGCATATGATATACGTATATATGTACGTATTGCATATGCTGTTATGCATTGGGTTTTACTAGTTTTCATACTATGAGTTATGACATTACTTTACTCCTTTATCCTTGAGTTACATGCTAGCACTCCAATCGCTAACCAAGGACCGGTGGAACCCCAGGTAGAGCAGTGAAGTTTAAAGTATTAGCTGTATACCAATTATGTATTCCATGGGTAAGTCGAACATCCTCAGAATTTATCCTAGTTGAGACGTAGGTTTTGGTTGAGTTCCTACGACCATTAATCTTTGCAAAGACATGATCTGAAATGTGAACAACCTAGAAATTAGAGAAGATTCATAGTAACTAGACTCTATAGCACGAAATAGAACACAAAGTACTGAAACATTCCTAAATGCCTCATAGCTTTCCCTTATAAGTGTGGTGCACTATACACTGTAAATAGGACACCACTCGACATGGCTTGTAAATACTCTAGGATCCTGAACTATACTCATGCACTAAGCTTGTCACAACCTGAATCCTGTCCTGGGTTGTGACGATTATCCCAAAGCAATGAAGGCATGAGATGACCCCTTAGAATTGTATCATAAGTATAGCCATAAATATAATCTTTGTTCATCAGCTAAATGATGAAAATCATGAAATTCAACAGTATTAATATTTCAACAACATGGGGTATTCATTATCTTAATACAAAACTTTTTCAAAGGGTTTGAAAATCATAACTTCAATCATTCATATTGTTTAATATTTCCAAATTCATTTAATGAAATGAAATCTTTCAACCAATATGTTCAAATCATCAAAACTCTTCACAAGTTGTCAGAAATAACATGCAACAAGAGGAAAACTCAATATGTAATATGTGTAATGACAGTTCTTAAACCCAACATTAGAACATTAATAAATTAATTAAAAATAAAGAAAAATTCACACTTTAAAATAATAATTCATGTAGGGAGTGTTCAATATGCCTTTACGACTAAGGAAATTTTGAGAAGGACTTGAATTTAGAACACTGAGAGTGGAATCCTTAGGAAGAACCCTGATTGAATTTCTTGAGAATTGAGAGAGGGAGTTACATTTATAATCCTTGATAACTAATGGAAAATAAGGGTTAACGGACGTGTAAGGTTATTTAAAATGAAAAAGGACCAAAAATCCCACATCCCAAACCAAAGAATTGATGTTTTGGACCCTTAGACATGGCACACCCTTTTCGTGCCAGCTTAAGGGTATGATGTTCCCTTATCATGGTGTGAGGAGGGCATGGAAAGATATTACCATTGTGAGACAAGGGCGTGGAATGCTCTTTTCTTATAAAGAAAAGAGTGTGGAACACTCTTATCACGGACCTTCGCTAGTTCTATGTAAGCGTGTGTCACCCCTCTGTGGCACGCCCATATCACAGACCCTTACTATTTGTAGCTTTAATATGTCCTAAAATACGGTCCAAAAATTCTAAAATGCTCCATAAGTGTCATGTTACCTTCCATCATCATGATTCCACTCAAAAATCGTCATTAAACACTAAGGATCTACCAATTTAAATTCATTGAAAAATCTATAGAGTTAACATGATTATGCTCATTTTCTTATGCCTTAGATACTGTAACACCCGAGGTGTTACATTTATGTACCTTATAGAGAGAAAAACTAGTAGAGTATTTGATAGTTGGTATAAAAAGTATACAAAGTATCCAATGAGGATAAGCATTGCTTCATCAATGATGGTGCTAGAAAAGATGTTTTAAACATTAAGATGATAGGTAAACATTTCTTATTTGATTCAATGGAAGATGTTTCTATAGAACATTTTCAATGTTCCTAAAGGAATGGAGGCAATGGAGGAGTTATTTATATTTCAAAAAAATAAAATGGGTAATCTTAAATTCAAGATGCAAATGAAACATGAAGGCATGCCAAAAGTATTAGTAGTCAAGGGTCGCATTCAAGATGAGAAGTGAATTTAGTTCACTATAAGCCCAAAGATGAATTTGCAGATTTATTCACAAGGTCACTTCCGGTTATCAAGTGTGGAGATCCCAAAGACAGAAGAAGAAAATTTTACGGTTCCTAAAGCAAGGAGGAGTGTTAAAAGTTACTTTAAGGAATAATGTAATTGACTTATTTTTTATTTTTCTCCATCTTCTTTACATACAACATCTAGTCAAATTGGGATTCCTATTTATAGTACGAAACTAGTTAGTTGTTTTTGTTATTTTTGGTAGCAATTAGGTTGTTTTTTTTGATGATAATATTGACCTATTTTTAGTTGTAATAGAGACTATTTAAGTTAGGAGTTGATGATCAACAATATACGCTGCTTCAACAAAAAATAAGAGAACTCTCTGCATCTTCTCTTCTTTTAAATCCATCTTGTTTCAGTTGTTGTTTTTTGAATATCATTGTGCGTTATTTCCCTATAATGGTATTAAAACCAATAGAAAGTTCTCAACCCAACTTTGATATAGGAGATTTTGATGACCTCAAGTGACATCCAAAGATGTTCCTACCTTAAAAAATTGATATTCACCCTTATATCTACATAGAATTCATTGGGTTCAGGTATATACATGTAGGAAAGACGGTTCAATTTCTAGCCCAGAAATATAAGGTATTACCGATATTTAAATTGTTTTTCAACCTTTACAATTCTGCAGTATTTTTATTTTGAGAGCAAGATATGGAAATGTATAGGATGAAGAATATTCAAATCGCAGTTAACAAGAACTCCTTCCCCCATACCATTTAATAACGTGTCCGAAGATAATATGACGATCAATTTTATGCGTTTAATTTTGTGATGTGCTTTGTCATTATAATATTCTCAGGTGGCTACATATTGAAAAAGTGTCTAAAGGCAGACAGAGTTATAGTTAGATCTACCTGTGTGGGTGCTTTCAAGTTTCTTCATAATTGTTCTTACATTCTCGCAGAGATCTCACAGGAAAAGATTGTGAGGTTGATGTACAAACAAAGTTATCCATACAAATCTCATATGTTCTTTTGTAGCTTATAGAATATTTTGGCTTTTCACTATAAGTTTTGCCTGACACATTTGTGTCGGTGCTCCTTGGCTATAGTAGCTATAGTAGTATCTATAAAATGTTACTTCCTTACAATTATTTATCTGTTCAAGGAGGAAAATCATATTTCTTATTTTAATTTGATCTATTCCTAATTAGCTTGCAAGTTGATTTGCACTTACTCATATTTTAAATGACACGATCCGAACCGAGGCCTCGTCGTAATGGGCATCTTAAGTCCAATCAGGACCGGATACCACCCCGATACCCAATCCAACTAACTAGCATATACCCTGAGTCGGACAGATTCCGAACATATAACAAGATAGAAAATTAGAAGATGTAATGACTTTGGGATATGTCTACATACTAGACCAACCCAAATAAGTCAATCCATCCAATAACTAACCAACCAGCCAAACCAAAAGGATAATCCAATGTATATATATAAATATATCACGGTCATTCCTACCCAAGTCCAAAGTTGTCCATACAAAGCCTTTAAACCAAACCAAAGAGTATCTAGTCGGGACATATCCCCGATAATATTCAAGAAAAATCAAAGTCTATGAAAAGATGAAAGTATACAAAATAATCAATGAAATGAAATAGATGCCTTCCAAAAAATGGAAGCTCACCACTTCAATGTCAACACACGAACCACTCGAACACCTGGTCACTGCGTCAAAAAAGAAGAAGAAGCTACGACCCCTATTTTTCATGGGGATACAACGTCTGGAGAAGGTTAGCGGTTGGAGCTCTAGCATGTAACCCAAAGATAATGATAAAATAGTGACATTATTCAAAACCAAGTCAAACCATCACATGCAACCATATTTATATACATATACATATATGTAAATATATAGATTCATTGAGTGTTAGGAAAGGGAACATGGCCTTAGCATATATTTTGAAGCACCCAATCATGATACATGAAGTGGAGGACTCTAACTCCCACTCGCGTAGGTTAGAAAGTTTAAACTTCCTGGTTATATTAAGCATGAGGACTCTAACCTCAAGCCGTCTTATTAATCAAGTGGACTCTAACTACAAGCAATTTTATTTAGCAAGTGGACTCTAATGACAAGCCATTTTATTAGACAAGTGGACTCCAACCACAATCCATCTTTTTAAGCAAGTAGACTCTCACCACAAGCCATAGTGTCCATTACCAGTCGACATTGGGACTCTAACCCTTTGTCCATTCATTCACATCCACTCAGTTCAACATTTAAGGACTCTAGCCCACTTAGCTAATTAAAGTCATCAAGGCTACAATTCAAAACCATACATGACCACAAGGTCTTTATGAACCATTTATAGCTCAATAACTTTAATAGGAAAATGCCTTAGTTTCAATCACTATTTAAGTCAAATTATGGTCATCAAGACCTTTACCAAATCATTCACTCTTCATTAGCATTCTTACATCCATCGCTAGTTCAAACATAATTCAATTTCATGTTCAGGGATTCAAACCCTTTTAACCAATCAAACCACCAAAGTCATTAATTAAATCATTACATGGCCAAAAAGGACTTTAATATACCATTTACCAACCATTCATACTTATTAGAACATTGCTCTAGTTTAAAATACCATTAACACGTGAGTAGTTATTTCTGTTAGACATTTTCACAAACACCTTGAGGGCATATCTTTACAAAGACCAAAATCAAAGTATAAATCATCAATCTTAGGGTTAATCATGATCTATTTGTTAAGATACAATCACCAAGCACCAACATGTGCAAACCATCACCAAAAATAAGTATAAACACAAGTTTAAACAAGAATAAACAATACTCATCACTATGTATCAAAACCCTCAACATTTGTTTCAAAAACCACCATTCAAGAATCAAAATCAATGTTTAAAATACATGATATTTTAAAAATAACAATGAGGGAAGATTCATATGCCCTATACAAGATAATTCACGAAAAGAACTTGACCCCCTTTAGCCTTAGATGAACTCTTGTTGAACCCTAACCATCAATCGTCAAGAGTGAGTTTGAGAGAGTATTTTGGCAGGTTTTGATCTTCCAATAAGTGTTAGAGATGCCATAACATGATATATAATGTAGGGAATTAAGGGTTTTGGGCAAAGAAATTTTCAGAATAGCCCCAACTGAAAAGTTAAAAATATGCATGCATGAGGGTACGACCATCGCTCTTAGTCATACCCTAGGGTACGAGTGGTACCCTAAATAATATCCTAGACCTCACCATAGACCTCCTAACTGATCATCATATGACAACACATGCAAAACTCATACCCTAAGGTACGAGAAGTACCCCTAACCCATACCTTGGATAGATTCAACTAGGCTAATCGATAAACATCATACGACTTGACATCATTCACCTCGTATCCTACCATACAACAAGTATGATTCTTAGTTGTATATTGGACAAAAATCAACCCCAAACATACTTCCTAACATATTAGATAGAGGGACATAGCCACACCCTATCATATGACTTGTACCTTCAAGTCGTACCTTGTCAAAAGTACTCAACTTAGGAAATTTTTCTAAGGGTCCAAGTTTGGAGTGTTTTATTTCCTCTCACTTAGGATCATTCATCCTAGAATGATGGGTAAGGTCTAGAATAAGCTAGAGTTAACTATTTAATACCTATCAAAATTCCCATCAATAAAATTAAAAGACAAAGACATAATTCAAGAAGAAAGGATCACCACGTTCCCTAAGCACGATTTACATCTCAACACCTTCATTCCAACCTTTTTCCAAGTTAGAAAAAATTAATGCATGGAAATTATCCTTTCTTTTAACCAAGTTAGAAAACAAAGACGTGATAAATAACACACACCTTATGCACAAGTTTTTGGAATGAAGAACCAATGTGGATACTTGGACTCAATGTCTTCTTCCGCGTCCCAATTGGCTTCCTTGGACTTTGGTTCCACTATAGAACCTTCAACGAATCCATACTTTTTGTTGGCAACTGGTGAACTTTCCAACTCAAATTTTCATTGGGACTGCTTATAGGACAAAGATTCTGAGATACCAATACCACCCAAAGGAAATAACCAATGAAGGACCACCCATAAATCACCTCAACACAAACACATGGAATACTAGATAAATGGAACTCATGAGAGCTTAAGTCTAACCATACAATACTTTTACGTTCAATTCTATCCAAAGAAAAAAAGGGTTAATTTAAGCCATAAACCTCTATTCCTTACATCCACGCAAGACACTATTCTGCCCCATCACAGAAGCCAAGCATCATGCCTCACCAAGTTTCTTGAGTACCCAACACAATGATTGGTACAAATAGATGGAGGGACAGAGGGGCACAAAAGACCACGCTTAGCGATTTAGAATTTATGCGGAGGGATCCTATTTATTTCCCTTCCTGAGCATCCAGGTAGCTAGCAACATGCTCTAAACTTTCCAACATGAAAGGCGATTTCATGACCATGTAGGCGGCATGCCATACAAAGTCAAAGCTTTAGTTTACACCACAGACACAGAGACAAACCTTTCCAACATGGAAGACGATTCACATCCACATAGGATTCATGCAATACGAAATCAAAGCTTTTGATTGACATACCATAGCTTTCCTACGACTGAGCTACTCATCTATAAGGATGGCTTGCTTTAGCAACAAAGCCTTCACAACCCTTAATGGGATGGCTTGAATTTTAAATATCAATAAAAAATCTAGACATTTTGCCTTTGCAACAAACACTTAGCTTTAAGTGTTTAGAAAATATGGTAGATCTATCCTGAAGCCGTTTGGAGTGAACCTGAAATATCCCTTCTGTCATGTGTTCATTGGGCTGGCCAATGACTTCTCGCAAGAACTCCTGTGGCTATTCTGGTGTCTATGCCATCAACACTATATTCTAATGGAGTTCAAGTATGATGCCTTCAGGCATTTCAATAGAATCCAACTAACTCTAAAGATATTCATGTTGTGGTTCAAACTAAGAGGATACCAAATTTGATGCTTGTTCTACTCTTTTGTTCATTCTTTCAACTTTTCTTGCCAACTTATTCTGAGAGTGAGCAATATTCTTCACGGCTTGGTTGATACTAGATAGAATCTTGTTTTGGTACATGGCATTTTCAGATTGCCAATTGAGTGCTACTTTTGTGTTACTGAGGGGCATTTTCTCTTTGGATAGCAGGATAATAGTTTTGGCTGATATTTTTGGACTGGGCTCATGTTATCCTTTTTGAAGGGTTTGTTTGGTGGGAAGTCATTCGAGTAACCAATGCTAGAGTGAGACATCATGAATAGTTTTGTTACAGGTTGTTTTTCTATGGTTTTGGTAGTTTTAACTGGTGGTGGAGAGGGTGAGGTAGCTCCTTAGAATAGGTGGTATCTATAATTTGACTTCTATGGACAATGTCCGGAGAAAGGACATGTGCGCCACATAGTATATCGACCATCATGATTAAAGTCCTATATCTAATTATGCTCTTCCATACAACTGTCCATGTGCCAGCATAAGAACTTTAGGTTGTCTACCAGTGGAATGTTATCAGAAGGTTGGTACATATGGATTGAGAAAGTAGTTTTAGGAGGCTTTTTAGGTATGAGTGGTTGGAACTGATCATGATGGTATTGTCACTCCTTCTGGCAAAGGTTGGCTCAGTGGACCGGAGAGGTTAAGAAGGTCTCTCAACTTCTCATAGTTTGTGACCCATGAGTCTGGGAGTACTTTGACAAGTTCATCTCTGGGGATCGCCTTGGAATCTGAATACACTGAGTGGTTTCATTAGTGGGATCTATGTTTAATAGCAAAGCATCATCACCACCTAAAAGGGATAGATCCATATCATGATTCTGAACTCGCCAAGACACCT
>NC_061117.1:139726355-139749180 GCF_002878395.1 Capsicum annuum
TAAAAGGGATAGATCCATATCATGATTCTGAACTCGCCAAGACACCTGGTAGTGGAGAGTTGGCAGGATGGCATATCTGACCTTTAGAGATCCAAGAATTAAGACCTAGATCTTTAATGCCTCCGTTACATATGGCTTGGAGAGGCATTATTAAAGTTGGGGAATTGTAATACCCCGTACTTTTCCTAGCTTAAAAAGTTTCCCCAAGAACGTTAGAAGCTTTCTTTGAAAGATAAATCTACTATTTTACATGTGGTATTTTCAAGATTTTCACATTTTATCATGTGGGGAATAGAATAAGCTTTCCATCTATACCAAATTCACCTAAATCCGACACCCAGGTGAAGAGTTAGAGCCTTTTTAGTGAGACAGTGTATCACCTGAGCCTTCAGCGCGTCATGGAGATAGCTCAAATGGAAATTGTCAATTTATAGTATTGCTCTGCGATAGTGGTGCATCGTGCCAAACTTTAAGGTCATAGACTAGGTGGCAAAGCGATAGCTCCGCGTTGCACTACTGTGCAATTTCCCATTTGTCACTTTCCAGTGACTTGGCGCGATAGTGAATCGAGAAATTTTCTTAGAAATTAAAGACGTGTCCTAGGGTTAAAAGGTTTAATTTTCCACCTATATAAGCCTTTTAACACAAGATTTGGCCATAATCCAGCAGCTTATACTCAATTACTCTCAAAAACTCTCAAGAACAAGCCCTAGGGTTTTCATAGAAGGTTTAATTCTAAGAGAATTCACCATAAAATTTCAAGAATCTCTCTATCAATCTTCGTAGAATCACAAGCTAAGGTATGCGTAGTGTTCATTCATGGACTCCTTTCATCCATGAAGTCAAAGAATCTCTTTTCTAAATTCAAGTTATGAATTTTCTTTATGAATTTCATGATTGGATTACTCTTGTTCAAGTTGATAATGACTGCTTGCATTCTAATCCATGTTTGGTGATAAATTTCATATGTAATTGATTAATAATGATGTAGATTCATGTAAACCTAGGATTAAAACCCTTGGATGATGAAATTAGAGATGAATCATGATGTTTGATTGTTGTGTAATGTTGTTTACACATTCTATGCCTATTATGTGTATGATTAAATGCCTAGATGAAGGAACAATTCCAACTAGTATGATATCATAAAATCCCCATGTATGTACAAGGTTATGCATATCACATGTTTGATGAAGTGCTTCAATATATGAATTATGAATTGTGTTGTTGGTCATGTGTTCAAGTAAGCCATGCTATGTCAGTTTCTTCTCATCGAGTCTGGGGGTACTTATACCCAAACATTTAGCTGTGTGCGTAGAGCCATGTCATGTTTTCACGATCTCCTCAGTCAAGCTATGATCCATAGAACTCAGTCAGTCATGTGACTAAGGAAATCTCAGAAATCTTAGTAATTTTAGTAGCTCAGTAATCTCAGTAACCTCAGTATTTCCAGTCAAATCTCAGTAACTTCAATATTCTTAGTCAGTCCTCAGAATTCAGTACATTCTATCAGTAAATAAAACTCAGTAAATTCAGTTTAGCTCTACTAGACAACACCAATAGTATCAGTTCAGTTAATTAACTCAGTTCAGTTCAGCCAATCAGTTCAGTTCAGCCAATCAGTTCAGTTCAACCAATCAATTCAGTTCAGTATCTTTCAGATGGGAATAGGATTCAGTACCGAGTGAGCCTAGGGATGAGGACTTACCCGCTAGACAGGACTGATATCCCTAGAAGCATCCCTAAGTTTCAAAACTATGTAGCCAGTGCAGGTACAAGACGTCACCCGTTATATAGGACTGGCATACTTAGGGATCACTCGTTAGTGCATTTAAATATATAGGACTGATCCTAGGGGTCATCCACTAGATTAGGACTAACTCCACAACAGTTGTCTTTACCAGTGGTGCGGTACTGACACCCTTCCAGCTAGGGTTACAGGTTGGACCCTAGTTATCTTAGTATGGGGCATGTCGGTTAGATGAATATATCTCACAGTTTCAGTTACAGAAATCAGGACTATCAGATAAAGTCAATTCAACTTAGTAATATAGATTTAGAACTGTCAGATACAACCAATCCTTATCATTATAAATAGACTACGAGATCACTCATTAGATAGGACTGATCAGTAGCAGCATAATCAGATTCAGAGATCACCCGCTAGGTAGAACTGATATCAGACTAAGTCAAATCTTCTTTATTATCAATATACTCAGAGATCCCCCACTAGATAGGACTAATCTCAGATTCAGTTACTCAAATACAGTATGGAACTCAGCTTATTCCATCAGATTCAGCACTGTCAGACACAATTACTCATGTTATCAGTTATCAAAATATATGTAATCAGTCTTTAGCTTCACAATTATTAGATACAGTCAACTAGACTAGTTCTTCATAATCAGAACTATTAGACACAGTTATCCATGTATTAATAAGATAGTATCAGTCCCTCAATATTTAGTAATATAATATTCAGTCCCAATACGATCTTAGTTATAGTTACGTAGTTATGCACGTATTCTCACGTTCATGTTAGTCAGTCAGTTATATTTGTTCATGTATATGAACTCCATGTATTTAGCTTACCTCACTTGTATACCTGTATATTCAAAGTACTAACACATTCGCACTATGGTGTCTTATACCATAGGTTTAGAGGCACGAGCTCCAAATCAGCAGTAGATTCCAGTCTCAACGATCAGAGTTAGAAGTGATTCCTCATTTTTCAAGGACATGATGATTACATTACTATTTTAGTTTCTAGTTTATTTCAGTAGATGGAGTTAGTTGGGGACATGTCCCATCAACTCCTTATTCAGACAGTTTAGAGGCTTTCAGACTACAGCATGTCAGGCAGTTATTTTAGATTTGTTTTGGTGTTGTTATACTATTTTTAGACATTGTGTTATCAGATGTTTGTTCAGTATTGAACCTTATGGCCTTTCAGCTCATGTTTCCACATTATCATGTTATATTATGCAGTGTAAAGGTACAAATATCAGTCATGGGTTAGCTTGTGGTCCTTCGAGGTTATGAGCACCGTGTAGTATTTCGATTTAGAAAATTGGGGCATTACAAGAATATAAAGACAAAGACTATCCCGACGTTTAGTGTGATTTTTAAAGTTCCTAAGTTGGCATGTTGGTATTCTTTGTATCTGGTATCAAGGATTTTAATACGTGCATTTACGGGCTGGCTTTTTTTCTGTGATATGACAACCAACCCTAACAGCACCAAAATGGATATGGGTGAAGTCTTAGTTTTTCCACTATATTGGAAAATCTTCCGACATCTGTAGAGTGATGACCTGTTCCTCCTGAGTTGCAAGAATAGGATGCTGGTCTAGTTTTGAGGCAGTAACATATTCTTTAACTCATTTCAATCTCTGCTACACCAAAGAACAGATCTGCATCCATGGGTTACATGCCTTTTTTGCCAAGGTAGATGTGTTGAAGATATCTTTTATTCTGGTGGTAGCACATCTACTTTATATAGGTAGTCATAATTGCATGACAGAGTTTTGGTAGGAGACATATTTGCCCAAGCTAGAGATTTATAGGAACTGGAAATACTTAAAGATGAAGACTCAGAGGAAGAAATATTTTTATATTTTCTAGACATAAGACTCAATATTTGCGCTAAGGATCTATGGATAGGACACAACTGTTATTTGTTCGAAAATCTAATAAAGGTAACTATAAGGCGCAGAATATAATAACTGGAAAACACTGACTCTAATAATGAAATTAAAACTATGAAACTAATATGTACAAGACTTGAGTAGGAAAACATATACGTGAGAATTTAGAATGGATGTAAGAGTAGCAACTAGGACAAGTAAAACTAAAGACTAAGAATAAAAATGTAAAGCTGGCTCACGTGTTTGCAATCAACATAGGTGGATGCAAACTCCTGCTTTATCCCGACCTCAGGGAGTGGGGATGGATTTGATACCAAATAGACAGAGAGGTAAAGGAGCACGGAGGACCGCTGGCAAGAGCAGCTCGGCGGCTAGGAAATAGACCCAAACTTTCGAATATGAAAGGTAGTTTCACAACTATTTAGGCGGCACACCATATGAAATCAAAGCCTCTGTCAAAACCACATATACAAAGCCTAACCTTTTCAACATGACAGACGATTAATGATCATATAGGAAGCATGTCATACATAATCAAATCTTTTAATTGACACATCATAGCTTTCTTACAACTAAGATACACATCCGTATGGATGGTTTACTTTTTAGAAACAAAGACTTCACAACCCACAAGGGGATGACATGATGACCTGAGGTGATTTTATACACTTCGGTGTTATTATTCTAGTTTATTTTGCCTTTTTTTGAGAGCAATTCGTGTGCTTAACATGTTAATATTGATATAAATAAGCATTTAAGTGTCCAAGTATATGATTACAATGTCCTAAGTGTTTTTCAAACAAGTTTGTATTTAATTTTGTAATTAAGAGTTCAACCTGGAAAACTAGTTTACTAGCTTGTGCTAGTTGCGTTTCTAGTTGGTTCCGTTGGATTCTAATGTGATTAATTTGTTACAAATATTTTAATGGTGTAGTTATGAGTGGAATAACTTGTTTTTAATATGCAAAGATCAATTTATTAAATTAAGAAACGGAATGATAAGTAGAAGATCATTGCAAATTTGCCTTATTATACCTTTTGTTTTGATTCATCATTGAGGTTATTGTATTGTTTGGATCTCTAATTTGTGGTTTGTGATATTGTATTAGGCTTTGTGATATGAATACAGTGATATATTGATGAGAAAAAGGTTCAAAATTCACTGAAAATACACTACAAAAGATATAAAAAAAAAAAAGGAAGGATGTTCAACACTTAATCAGATTTTTGAACGCAAATTACCGTGAGGTATCGCGTCGCGTCGACCATCAATGCTATAACCATCGCATCGCGTCTATGTGTTAAGCGCAACAAGTAAAAGTTGCGCCGACAATAGCCTTGGACTTTGTCCAATTTTTATTCAAAGTGGGGCACGTATTTAAGGATGCAAGAAGGAATCTTACACTTTGTATAAATCCCACTATACTTAATACATAATATTATATATATATATATGCAACTTTGGGATTATTTCTTGGTCAATTTCAGGGGACAGCTGAAAGATATAAAAAAATATTGCTTGGACAATAGCAATTATTCTTGAACAATATTAATTCCATAAGACAAGAGCAACATTGGACAGTGGAGACTGTTTTGGACGCAATTATGGAGGCTGCTACACGATTTATTTAGTTTTTAATTTTTACTTAGCTATTAATTTTTCATATCATATATTCAATTAATTGGATCTTGATTATGAATATTTTCGGCTAAAAACCCTCTTTTCAGGGTTAAAGTCAAGAACATAAGTACTATTGTTTTGCATTAATTTCGTTTAATTTTGCTTATTATATTTGGTTGTTTGTTTATTCTTGTTTTAATTATTTTATGGATTGATCACCCATATAATACATATATTGTCAACCTTTTGATCTCGGAGAGGAAATAGGGAGATAGAACATGACAATAAGCAAAATTTGATTTTTTATTCTTTTATAAAATAAAGAATTAAACTTAGCGTTTAGGATAAGGATGTACTTAGATGCCTTACTTTATTCATACATAGGATGATAGGTTTAATTCACTTAATTGAATTATTATATCCCCGCTCAACGATGAGGTTGTAATGTCCATGTAATTAACCCTACGAATCAACAACTAAGATAAACAAGTTAACGAAGGAAATTCAATAACATAGTTTGATTGTTCGAAGTGCTTTAACCCTGGGCTTTCCTCCATTGATTGTTCCAAGAATTTAATTTTTGCGTTGTTTACTTTATTTTTAATTTACAATTTCTTGAACATATTTTGGTTACTTTTGCACTAAATTAATCTAGACTGTGGACTAAAATTTAATCGTTGTTAAATCAAGTATCTGCAGGATAGATATTCAACTTTCTTGAAGGACACTATATTACTTGATAAGACCACGTACACTTGTGTGTGCGCTTGGGCGCTGTCAAGTTTTTGGTGCCATTGTCGGAAACTTGTATTTTGTCAATAGTTTATTTTAGTTTTACTTTTAGATATGTTTGGTGTTTTTACGCTTAGTCTTGTTTTTGTGTTTGCAGGAGACAATTTCTAAGATTATAAGTTGGCAAGGAATCGGGAGTTGGTAGAACCAATCCTAGAATCAGAGAAACTTTATCATCAATATAGGAGAGAAGCAATCCTTCTCCCTAGAATTTCTCAAATTCAAGAAAGCCAAGAGTATAATATTCCTATCGCTGAACAACAAGCAACTGTTAGGAATGTTAGGGAAGTGCCAGTCCCACTCCCGACAAACTTGACTTCCCCAATTCAAAGATTGGGAGTTGGGGGAAATTTTGAGTTGAAACACAATATGGTGCATCTTTTTATCAATAGTGGACAATTTGCAGGGCTTTCACACGAGGATCCACAAGTCCACTTATAGATTTTCATTTAGCTTACTGATACATTCACTCTAATAGGGGTGAGTCCAAATTATATGATGCTGACACTGTTTCCCCATTCACTTTTGAGGGAAGCTAAAAGGTGGTTGAATGGGGATCCAGCCAATTCAATCACATCATGGGACGACTTAGCTAGAAAGTTCCTCATCAGATTCTTTCCATCAGGCAAGACTTCAAGACTTCAGTGAGATAGTGATCTTCAAACAGAAGCCTGATGAAAACCTATATCATGCTTGGGAATGCTTCAAGGCTCTTCTTCGAGAGTTTCCACACCACCAACAATCCAATGAGGTACTTTCTCATTCTTTTATAAAATCTCTTGATCACAATACAAAGATTTTTCTAGATTTAGCTACAGGTGGTCAAGTGCTGGAATTGACTTATGATGAGTTGTACAAATTGTTGAACCACAGAGCATAAGGAAATTCGTATTGACATTCAGATTTTAGAAGTGCCACAAAACAAATAGCGGGTGTATTGGAGGTAGACCAATTCATAGCCTTATCAACATAGGTATCTTTTTTACAAAATTTGATCAACACTCATTCCAGCGGTATAAAGTTGGGAGCAGCAACACCTGCAGCAACAATAAATGCCATCCAACAAGCTGCAGGTTGGTGTAAAGTATACGAAAATAGTGGTTATGCGGCTACCATGTGTACATCAAATCTGGAATCTGTGATGTATGTAGGCAATGCTTAAAGGCCGAATTAGGGTAATGCCTACAACATAAAGTGGCAAACTCAGCCACCAAATCAGCCATGAAACGCCCCACAACCGAAGACCCAATTAAATCAATCAACGAGCAACATGGAAGAGACATTTACACATTCAGATAGAATAATTGAGGATGTCCTCATAAAGGTTAGTAAATTTATTATATCTGTTGACTTTATTATTCATAATTTTGAGGTAGATGAATAGGTATCATTCATATTGGGACATCTATTCTTAGCAATCGGAGGGGCCTTGATTGATGTTAGAGAAGGCATGCTCAAGATGAGGGTAGATGATGAAGAGGTGGTATTTGATTTTTATAAAGCACCTATTGTAAACCCTAAATTAAAGATTTATGTGTGATAAATGTTATTGAATGGGAAAAGTTTGGGGTGGTTAGTCCACCAAGACCTCTTTGGATTACCTGATTGAGCGGCCTAATATGAAATCAATGTGTCCCAACATGATAAAGGTTGATGTAAAGAGAGATGGTGACTTTGAGAGTGAAAACCCAAGAGGTCAGAAATGAATGAGAAAATAGCTTTCAAAAGAGAGTAAAAGGGTGAAGAAATATGGTAGAGTTGATATGGGTCGTGCTGCGATACTAAATCAGGCGCTGCTTGGGAGGTAACCCTAATTAATTAGGTATGTTTTCTTTTCATTTTTTCTTAGTTTTTATTTCATATAGTTTTTATTTTTGGTTGAGTCACAGGTTAATGGAAAGTCGGAGTACCATAAACTTGAGATAATGAGCATGGCAAAGACAAAGCATGGGGTCCCATGGATCCCCTTTATGTGTGAAGAGGCTACTAGCTAGGCCTAGAGGCCTCAAGAAGTATTTCTATCTCTTACTTTTAAATTCACTTTGAGGACAAAGTAGATTTTTATGTATGGAGTGGGAAAATTTCTATATTTTGGCTTTTTGGCTCAATTTAAAATTTGTTAGGTTAGGAATAAGTGGCATATTCTTGTTGGTGCTATTTTTGATTACATGATGCAAATGGGTTTGTTGGTAAAAGCATGTTTATTGAGTGAATCACTAGTTTTGAGACTTTTAGGCTCATGTTTGTGACTCTTGTACTTGTTGGCTTAAATTTGAATTTGTGCTATTGTTTGGTTGGGAGTATATGATGATCCTATTGAGTCGAGCATGTGCCACGTGTGATGTGAGATTTTTGTATATTCCTTGTTACATGTTATGTCTAGAACTTTCCCGGTGTATGTGTGAAGCGAAATAAAGAGTGTGGGTTTAGGAGATGATTTAGGCATTTCTTTGATAGCCTTGTTTTATACCTTCTATTTGTCCCACCCTTGTGCATAATCCTAGTTAAACCCCATTGAGCCTTTAGCTTTTTCTTTAGCAACCTCATAAGTAGCCTAATCCCTCTTCTTTGATAGACCATAATTTAATCCAAAAAGCTCCTAAGTGCTTTAATGAAAAATGAATTAGTAAGGATTTTGAGAAATTGAAGAAGAAAAAAGTGAAATTGATGTCCTAAGGTAATAGTTAATTGTGTATAATTGATGTGTGGTGGATAGTTTTGATATAATTTGTGTTAAAAATATTGCTATGATTGTAGAAAGTAAGAAAAATTAAATCTTGAAGGAATAAACAATACACCCACCATGTGTTTGTGAAAATTCTTAAAAGAGATGGGGTAAAATAAAGGTGACGAGTGGATGAAAGAGTGTAATTTAGTTATGGGAGATTGGTTTTAAATGTATAATGTAGTGTATTAAAGCGCTTAGAGAGGTTAGTCACTATTCTAAAATAGCTCCTACCTGTCCCTTAGCCTATATTACAACCCGAAAAAATCCTAATTGATACTAAATTTATCATTCTGATATTAATGGAGTATTACACTAAGGGAAAGCCTATGGTTAATTATGTGTAACTTGTGAATTCTTTGTGAGAGTGATAGTAATTTGATTCTTGTACCCATTACGTTATACACTGCATTATTGTGAGTGATTATGGGTAACTCTTTTGTTATGAGGGATGCATGTTTGATGAATGTGGGTGATTTGTATGATGATCTTGATTGAATAATATGCATGAATTTGCCATGTATTGAAGCAATTCTTGAGTCTAGGATGTTTTGGAGTAGTGTTCATAAGCTATCAATTGTGTAAATAACTTGTTTTGTGTAGAAACTTGCATTCTGTGTAGTCATTGTAGTACTGCTTGAATGTCTTACATTTAGTAGAAGTGTAGCGTCACCTCAGATTTTCATGCTTAGAGTAAAGAGTTGTTCAAGGATGAACAAGGATTTAAGTATGGGGTGATGATCTGAGGTGATTTTATACACTTTGGTGTCATTATTCTAGCTTATTTTGCCTTATTTTGAGAATAATTCGTATGCTTAACGTATTAATATTGATATCAATAAGCATTTAAGTGTCCAAGTATGTGATTACAATGTCCTAAGTGTTTTTCAAACAAGTTTGTATTTAATTTTGTAATTTAGAGTTCAACCCGGAAAACTAGTTTTACTAGCTTGAGTTAGGTGTGTGTCTAGTTTATTCCGTTGGATTCTAATGTGATTAATTTAATTCAAATATTTTAATGGTATAATTATCAGTCAAATAACTTATTTGTAATGTGCAAATCTCAATTTGATTAAATCAAGAGTCGGAATAATAAGTGGAAGATCATTGCAAATTTTTCTTATCTTACCTTTTGTTTGGATTCATCGTTGAGGTTATTGTGTTGTTTGAATCTCTAATTTGTGATGTGTGATATTGTATGAGGCTTTGTGAAATGAATACGGTAATATATTAATGAAAAAAGGCTCAAAATTCATTAGAAATACATTATAAAAAATAAGGAAAAAAAGAGGAACGTTCAATACTTAACCAGATTTTTGAACGCAAATTCCAGTGAGTCGACTTGATACCGTTGCATCGCGTCGACCGTCGATGCTATAACCATCGTGTAACGTTGATGTGTTAAGCGCAGCAAGTAAAAGTTGTGCCGACAACAGCCTTGGACGTTGTCCAATTTTTATTCAAAGTGGGGCACATATTTTAAGGATGCAAGAGGGAATCTTACACTTTGTACAAATCCCACTATACTTAGTACATAATATATTATATATATATGCAACTTTGGAATTATTTCTTGGTCAATTTTGGGGACAGCTGGAAGATATAAAAAAAGATTGTTTGGACAATATCAATTATTCTTGAACAATATTGATTCCACAAGACACGAACAACATTCGACGGTGGAGACTGTTTTGGACGCAATTACGGAGGCTTCTACTCGTTTTATTGAGTTTTTAATTTTTATTTCGTTATTAGTTTTTCATATCATGTATTCAATTAATTAGATTCTGATTATGAATATTATCGATTAAAAATTCTCTTTTCGGGGTTAAAGTCAAGAACATGATTACTATTGTTTTGAATTAATTTCGTTTAATTTTGCTTATCATATTTGGTTGTTTGTTTATTCTTGTTTTAATTATTTTATGGATTGATCACCCATAGAATACATATATTGTTGACCTTTTGATCTCGGAAGAGAGAATAGGGAGATAAAACATAAGAATAAACAAAGTTTGAGTTTTTATTCTTTTATAAAATAAAGAATTAAACTTAACGTCCAGGACAGGGATGCACTTAGATGCCTTACTTGATTCATACGTAGAATGATAGCTTTAATTCACTTAATTGGATTATTACATCCCCGCTCAACAATGTAGTTGTAATGTCCAAATTAGGTAAAAGATGAGAGGTTGAGATACCATGATCATACAATTAACCCTACGAATCAACAACCAAGATAAGCAAGTTAATGAAGGAAATCCAATAACATAGTTTGATTGTTCGAAGTGCTTTAATCCTAGGCTCTTTCCATTGATTGTTCCAATTTAATTTTCACATTGTTTACTTTATTATTAATTTACAATTTTTCAAACTCTTTTTGGTTACTTTTGCACTAAATTAATCTAGATTGTGAACTAAAATTAAATTGTTGTTAAATCAAGTCTCTGTGGGATCGATATTCGGCTTTCTTGAAGGCCACTATATTACTTGATAAGACCACATACACTTGCATGTGTGCTTGAGCACTGTCACATGACTTTGAAACTTCAAGCTACACACCAAGGACAATTTTCCTTGGCAACAAAGCCTTCGCAACCCAAAGATGGGATAGCTTTACATTGCAAGTATTAGAACACATGAAATCATTTATCTCCTTAGTACAGAAATGTTCCGTATATGACCAAAACGGATCCTATGGTGGCTTTCCCTGTCCTATTTCCCTCAAATATCCGTGGAACAAAAGGTGTACTAATTCCATTGTAGGAATTTCTGAAGCATCAAACCCAATATTCTCGTGGTTTAAACCACACATGAATCTCTTTAGAGTTGGAAGGATTCAATCGAAATGCCTGAAGGTATCACACTTGAACTCCATTAGAATGTAGTGCTGGTGGCACAGATACCAGAATAGCCATAGGAGTTCTTGCGGAAAGTCATTGGCTAGCGCAATGAACACATGACAGAATGGGTACTCCGGGTGTACTCCAAACGACTTTAGGATGGATCCACCATACTTTCTAAATACTTGAAGCTCATAGAAGGTCCTTCTTTATCGGAGGATAGATGTACCAAAGGGATACACCTATTGGTTGAATAAATTTGAAGGGTAGTTTGTTAACCCGGAAGATAGCAATCCCGTCATGTTGAGCATGAGGATTTGACTATCCTGGTGTTGGTTATATTCTCCATTGTTGGATATCAGGTACAAATCAATGGCATAGATGTCTCCTAATTCTTTATATACATCAATGGAGAAGAGAGTGTCCTCCGTCGATTCTTCTTCTAGAGAGAAGACCGATTTAAGGTCGTCCTTTGTGCTGAGATAGATTCCCATATAATTAGCTATATCTTCAAAAAGGTGGATGGAGTCCTTCGACTTTTTGGCTTGAGGACAGTTTCTGGTGAAGTGGCCAGGCTTTTGGCAGATGAAGTAGCCATTATTCTTCTTCTTGTAGTTCTTTGAGCTCCTCCATCTGAAATACCTTGTTTGCCAGATAACCCTACTCTTATCGTGGGGAGGCCTTGGCTATTTAAACCTCCTGAACAATAACTGTCTTTTCGATCTCATCTTGTAGCGAGAGTAGGAGTAGTCAAACTTATTGACGAGGTGGTCCTTACTGCATGCTCGGTCGATGGCTGGATTGTTCTAGATGATCTACTTCAGTACAGTCATCTTTGTGCTCATACTATTTAGAGCTTGAAAGATGGCCTGCTAGATGTAGCCGATTAGTGGGATTGTTATGGACTTGAACTTCTCCTCCATAATCATCATCGTGAGGCTTGCTAGCATCTTTGGCAGTTATAATACGAAGGCTTGCTTCAGGCTGGGATGTAGATTTTTACCATCTTTTGGAAGTGGATATCCATGACGTCTGTCGAACGATAGGCACTTTATCTCGAATAGTTGTCGCTGTAGCTTCTCTTGTATCTGGCCTGTGTCTCCGCAAAATACCTTGTGCAGGATCCTAATGTTGAAGGCAAAATCCTGGGATATGATATAGGTGTTCTTATTTGAAATCCCAAGAGCATTCTACCAGTCTCTAAGTATGCCAGAGAATCTGGATGTGAACTCTGAGAGTATCTTGTATTTCTCCCGCTCAGCCAGATTCTTTATTGCCATCCAAGTGTAGAAGTTCTGGATCCACTAGGGCCAGGATGAAATGTTGATGATGTCGAGAGTGAAGGTGTGAAATCTAGTTACCATAGTTTTTCATGTTGGTGTACCTGGATCTGGCTTTCTTTCAGGAATTGGATCGTCCGTCATCCCGTGTTACTCTTCGACAACTTTAGAGACCTCTGGTTCCTTGGAATAGTTTATGTATATTAGAGGATAGTCTTCTTCTGGAGATTCAATTGAGGATTCAAAAGTCTTCTCAACATATTCTCATAAATCAACAGACTCCTCGCTGTTTTCAACATATCCATTGGTTAGAGAATTATCGCTGACATTGAAATATGTCTCTGCATTAGAGGAATCTTTTTCACTTGAAGCAGGACTAATGAGATCAACATCCTGGACCTGTTTGTTGAACTTTAGCGATTTTTCAACTGGACCAAGAATTGCTGTGGCTTATGGATCTAGAATGACATCATCATTGATGTTCAATCCATATTAATTCACGACGAGCTAGTCTGGATCAGCATCTGGATCACAATGGGATGGCAACCACTTGTGATTAATAAGGACATCATTCAGCAAGGCATTCCATTCTTTATCTTCGTATGGTACTTTTAATTATCAGATTGTCGTATGGGAAGGTGATGTCGTGGTCTTTTCCTCTTAGACTACTTCTAAGTTTAATCGGCTTTCCTTTTGGCAGTGATGACATCTTTTCTTTCCTATACATTCTTAGCAATGTCAAACTCTTTTTCATCTTGAGAGCCTGGGGATATTGGCATATGGGAGCTCGAAGTAGGAGTGGGAAAGACGTGGTTCATATTTAGTGGAGAGTAGGTATGTGGAAATATGGGGAACAAGGTTGGCTTTGGTAGTGACCTATGGGTTCTCTGGGGCTGAAACACGGGATTTGTTCTTTCAGAGAAGCCATTTTCTTTTGCTGCTGGTCGAAGAAATGAGACAGTGAAGTGCCTGGCAGACATATATCATACTGCATATATTAGAGCCTGAGTTCAAACTGGCGGATAAGTCCTTCATGCTGAATGGAATCTTGTTCCGCTCTCTTGTTCATTCCTTCAACTTTACTTGCCAACTTATTCTGAGAGTGAGAAACATTCTTCACGACTTGGTTAATGCTGAAGAGCACCCTATTTTAGCATATGGTATTTTCAGATTGCCAGTTGAGTGTTTCTTCAATGTCGCTGAGGGGCATCTTCTCTTCGGATGATAGGATAACAATTTTGGCTGGTATTTTTGGATCATGGTTCATGTTATCCTTTTCAAAGGGTTTGTTTGGTGGGAAGTCATCCGAGTAACCGGTCCCAGAGTGAGACATTAGGAATAGTTTGGTTGCAGACAATTTTTGTTTAGTTCTGGTAGTTTTAGCTGTTGGAGGAGAGGGTGAGGTAGCTCCTTAGCATAGATGGCATCTGCAATTCGACTTCCATAGACAACGTTTGGAGAAAAGACATTTTCACCACACAGTATATCGTCTTCATGATTGAAGTAGTGTATCCAATCGTGCTCTTCCATATAGATGTCTAGGAACCAGCATACAAACTTTGGGTCGTCTACTAGTGAAAGGTCATCGGAAGGCTGGTACATATAGATTGAGAAGGTTGTTTTGGGAGGCTTTTTAAGGTGTGAGTGGTTGAAACAGATCGTGATGGTGTTGTCACTCCTTCTGGCAAAGGTTGACACTGTGGACTGGAGAGGTTGACGAAGGTTTCTCAACTTCTAGTAGTTTATGACACATGAGTCTGGGAGTACTCTTATAAGTTCATCTCTGGGGATCTGCCTTGGGATCTGAATACACTAAGTGGTTCCATTAGTGGCATTTATGTTCAAGATCAAAGTATCATTGCCACCTGGAAGGGATAGATCCATATCATAATTCTGAACTTGCCAGGCCACCTGGTAGTGGAGAGTTGCCTGGATGGCATCTCTGACCTGTGGAGCTCGAAGAATTTGGACCTAGATCTTTAATTCCTCCGTCAGATAAGGATCGGAGAGGGATATGTTGAAGTTGGGAAATATAGATGATCTTCATCTAATGAAGGCATTAAAGATCTAGGTCCAGGCTCTCAAAGCTCTGCAAGACAGAGATGCCAGACAAGCAACTCTCCACTGTCAGATGGCCTGGCGAGTTCAAAACCATAATATGAACCTATCTCCTACAAGTGGCCAAAACTCTCTATTCTTGACCATTGATGCAACTGATAAAACCATAGAGTGCACCAAGATCCCAAAAGACATATCTAGGGATGCACTGGTTAGCTTTATCCCAGCCTCATGGGTCATTAAATATAAGAAATTGAGAGCCTATCCTCAACCCTTCAAGTCCATTGATGATTCTGGCCACCACTATTTCAAAAGGCCACCCCAAACCACCTTCTACATCCCCATGTATAACCCAAGTGATGATCTTCCGAATGTAAAGAACCCAAGAACCATCCTCAGGTTCCTTGATGGTTTTATGAGTGTAACAACCCAATTTTTTAGAATTGGAATGTCACACAGTGCTCATGATCCTGAAGGACCGCAAGCTAACCTTCTACTGATATCTATACCTGAGCACTGCATAATATAGATAATAAATGCAGAAACTGGCCATAAGGTTTAAAACATCTAAAACTACTCAAAACTGAAAACTAAATACTGATACATCTGTTCGAAAAGCCTTTAAACTATCTGAATTGTGGAGTTGATGGGATATGCCCCCAACTAACTCCATCTAATGAAAATAAACTAAATTTGATGTGATAATAAAATGAGGATCATCCTCGAATAAAGAGGACTCACTGCTACGTGTACTGCTGCTAATTGGGACTGAGCTGCCAAGGGTATTTTGGATCTCGTACCTCTAAACCTATGGTGTCAAATAAAACACCATAGCACAAATACGTCAGTACGGGAATGTACTGAGTATAAAGATGAGGTAAGGCTAAATACAAGGGCTTATGCATGAATAATTACTTAACTGAATAATCATGAGAGTACTAAATAAGAACACATGCATGAATGCATAAACCATAACTAAAATCATTGTGACTCGAAATACTAAAACTCGGATATTGCTTTACTAATATCTGAACTCACTACTAATACTGAGGTACTGAACAACTAAATATTCTGATATTGATAATTGAGTACTGGAGTTGAGATCAGTCCTCTCTAGTGAGTGATCTTGGAAACTGATGTTACTGGAGCTGATTAATAGAATTTACTCATATCAATGACTGCACTCTGATCTTGCTACTCTCGATTGACTGAATCTGAGATCAAACCTCTCTAACGGATGATCCCCGAATCTACTATCAATGATAAGAAATGATTATCTCTGAGATCCAACCTATCTAGTAGAAGATCTCTAAATCTGATAATGAGAATACTTGACTGAGTCTGAGAACGAGATTAGGCCTATCTAACGGGTGATCTCTTGATCCGGTAATGAGATTACTCAACTGAATCTGAGGCTGAGATCAAGCCTATCTAACGGGTGATCTCTGGATCTGATAATGAGATTACTCAACTGAATCTGAGACTGAGATCAAGCCTATCTAAAGAGTGATCTCTGGATCTGATAATGAGATTGCTCAACTGAATCTGAGACTGAGATCAAGCCTATCTAATGGGTGATCTATGGATCTGATAATGAGATTACTTAATTGAATTTGAGACTGAGATCAAGCCTATCTAATGGGTGATCTCTAGATCTGATAATGAGATTATTCAACTGAATCTAAGACTAAGATCAAGCCTATCGAATGGGTGATCTCTAGATCTGATAATATTGATACTGAATAACTTTATGTGGGACCATGCCTATCTAGCGGATGGTCCATGAATCAAATAGAACTATTTGAGTTCATTATTGAGGTAGATAACTGTATCTGACAGTCCTAATTTCTGAGTTCTACTCTGAAGATTGATACTGAAACTGCAATTGTGGGAGTGCTTACTTAACCAACATACCCCAAACCTGAACTAGTGGGGTCCAACCTGTAACCCCAATTAGAAGGGTGTCAATACCGAGCCACGGGTAAAGACCTCTCTGGTCAAGCCTCTCTAACGGGTAACCCTCGCAGGAAGTTAAGCCTAAGGCAGTATAATAGTCAAGCCTTTTTCTAATGGGTGACAAACTTTTTTCTAATGGGTGACTCCTGCATCCTTCACTGGATACACAGTTCTAGAGTTCAGGGATTGCTCCTAATGACTCTGCCTCTCTAACAGGGAGCTGCCATCCCTGCACTCACTCGGTGCTAGCTCCTACTCCCAACTGAAAGATTCTAAATTGATTCCCAACTGAACTTAAACTGAGCCGAATCTGATACTAATCATGTTTCTCGACTGATCTGACTGATTTATACTAAATTCACTTGGTTTCGTATCTGATGGAATATTAATGAATCTCGTTGTCTGGCTAAATGATACTGAGCTCGGGATAGATTACTCAAATACTAATGAGGACTGAACTAAACACTTGATTACTACTAGATCTGAGCTGAGTACTGAACTGAGGTTAGCATACTAGAGACACTGAGATTACTAAGATTACTGAGATTTCTAACGTTCTGTATCTGTCTAAGAGTAGAGTTCTATAACTCACTGAGTTCTAAGAATCGTGGCTCGATTGAGATTATCGAGAAAACTGATACTGGCTCTAGACTACAACTAATTTGTCTGGTATAAATAACCCCAGGACTCAATAACATAAAAGTAAAACATAGCCATTCTTGAATAATCAAGATCATGGACATTTATTCACCATCCAATCACTAAAGCATCTCTTCAAGTATTTAGAAATCATAAACATATAATAGTATAAGGAGACATGCTATTGGCTCATACTCCATTCAAAAAGGTCTTACATCAAACACTCAACATGTATTAAAGTCTTAGCATGTATAAAAGAGCACATAATTGGGGAATTTCATGCTATCATATCACAATTCATTCACTAAGGCTTTTTAACAAACACTTGGCATGCATGGGTTTGCACACAATTGGGGATTTCTAGTCCACATGCTATAATGGCTCTAATTCTTTCACATAAGCATTTTGTCAAACATATGGGGAGCATGCTTTACTTATTCAACAATTTCTACAATTATTGACGTGAACACATCACTTATAAAGCAAATTAAAAATGGGTTATCATGAACATCACATGAATATCACATACTAGGATCACAACTTGAAACCTCATAAATAAAACATGAATTAAAACTCGATAATAGCATGAACATCAATTTCAACTCACATGAATCATGAAAACTCATAAACATAAGATCTTTAAAATTTAGAAAAGGGTTCTTGAGCTTCTTGGATGAAAGGGACCCAAGAATCAACATCGGCATACCTTAGGAAACTCTTTCTTGAAGGCTCTTGGAGATATTCTTGAATTCTTGATTTCCCTTGAGTTTTCTTAAAGAAGAAAGAAAGGTTTTAATTTTGTAGAAACCCTAGTTTTTGATGTTAAAGATGAAGAATGAAATTGTGAGCCTTGATCGGATATAAATTGGGGATGAATACTGAACGGGGGCTGCAACGATCGAAGCGACGGTTTGTCGGATCATCCGTTGCACATTGGTCAGAAAAAGAACACACTGCCTCGATACGATGGTCTTAGCGATGGTCTATTACAAACCCTACGGTCCGTCAGATCATTCGTCACACGTTGGCTAGGATGAGGCCACACTGCCTCAGTGCGATGGTCCCAGTGATGGTTCGTCGCAGCCTTGATGGTCTATCGTCCTAGACGTTGCACTTGGGCCAAGAAAATAAATCACTTCTTTGGTTGCAATGGGCTGGGCAATGGTCGTCGCCAGCTCGACGGTCCGTCAACACGACCGTCGCACTAGGGCGGTTCCGACTGCTTTCAATAAAACAACCATAACTTTCTTGCCCGATGTTAGATTTTGATAAAATTGGTATCGATGGAAAGATTATTCAATTCTATACATGACAAAAAGTTGATATTAGGGAAATTCTTCATGGTTCAAAATATTTCTCATTTGGGAAGATACTTCTCAATCTTTTAGGGCCGGATTTACACTTCACTGAACACGCTCTAAGGCTCAGACTACGAGAGAATTTTGTGGGGTTTTACAATAGGACAACATGATTGGATAAAGAACTTCAATCATGAGGGTCGTAATCTGATGTGGCATAAATTCCCTTTCTCAGGACATTACCCATAGAAGACTGATTGTGAGTGTAGAATTTGTAAAAGAATAGATATAGCGGCTACTAAATCTGAGTTCAACCCATAGATGCTTATAAACCCACCTCTTTCTAAATCCAGTCACATAAATACATACCCATAAAACCACCGATCTAAAAAAGATAACCTAACCCGAACTCCAAAATTACCATATGTTATCCGACCAGAAGGTGCTTCAGCTACTCCCAAACTTCCATACTTATCAAAGCACTCAAAGATAGGTTGCGGACCTTCTGGTCTGAACAATGCCTACTAGGAACTCTATTCCTACCTTTTTTTTCCCAACAACAAAGGGAAATAACCTCTCTTAAAGAAGAAATCTAGAATTTGAAATACGATTGCGCTATATTGAAGAAGGAATATGATCGCGCCTTATAGCGAAAGTCCAAAGTATCTATTGTATTTCCACATGGATATTCTCTATAGGGGTTAGGCCAACCTTCTTCACTCTGTTTATCCATGAAATTCACTTAGCGCCAGAAGATGAATAAGAATTTAATACTATGCGGACAAAGAAAAATGCCATGACACAAAAGGGAAAAAAGATAGATGATGCTGATAAGATAGTCTCTAAACAAGTACCCTCCTTCGATAATGAAGCTCCAAGAACAGAAACCCAACATGATGAGCCATCAGAGGTTCCTTACGTTAGAGGTTATCCTAAAATTGTTATCCAGAAGAAAACCTGTAGGATAATAATGTTGTTCCAGCATGTATGATGATCACAAGCTTTGAACCAGAGTCCACCGCTTCAGATGATCTCTTACAGATCCCAAACGAATCCTACAATGACGAATAGGTGTCTCTAAAATAATGTCTTCTTAAGAAAATGACAAGGCTATTGACTTGATCCACCTCAATCAAGTTGACTCGAGTCTTGTTATTCCGAAGAATGATGGGCTTATGCCAAAAGATCCATCTCTTCATAAAAATTCCCATCCTTCCTAGAAGTATATGGAAACTTTATTCTACAACATCATGTTAGATGAATGTTCCTAATCTCTTCACTCTGATGATATGCATGACGATCTAGTTCTCAAGCTAGAAACATCTCCCCAGCTATCGAGACATCAGGCAAGGCATAAATGGTATATGCAGTTCAGATGCTACAGAAAGAAGAAACTGTTGAACAAAAAATTAATAATCAACAAAGATGGAAAATCCTCAAGGAAGAAAGATCTAGGCAAGAACAAATGCTTCATCTGCCATGACAAAGGAAACTTTGTAAAAGGATGTCTAAAATCCAGAAAGGCGAAGAGGAAAGCACGAGCCTCAGACAAAGACATGGCTTGTAATAAAGTTCTTGATGATCCTCATCTGACTGCAGAAGACATTCCTAGATCTGCTTTCATTACAGAGAAAGGAACATCTGAGGACATCTTTATTAATGATCAAAAACAACCTTTTATTAGTAGACAGTCATCTAATACTAACGATAACCTCTATGCTAGTGAATATGTGAAAGGTAATGAAGAATCTTTGCAGCAATCGATCCAATTGCCTAAGGAGAAATTTCCATCTGTGTTAGATAAACACTCTGGAAAACCAGTGGTCTCTAAATCAGTCTCTAAGTAATACGAGCTGACTAGTGATCCAGTCCCAGGAAGGAGGCAAGATCCAACAACAGAAGTAGAGGAAACAATTGCTTCAACTACATCCCTTCCTCAGTACTTCAGGATGATGACGAATCTAGCTGAAAAAGGACAATACATAATACTATCAGATTGTATATCTAGATCCTTCTAAGCCCTCATAGACTGGTAGAATACACTTGGGATTGGGGATAAACCAATTATCCCATATTCCAAGACTTTTCCATTAATAAGGAAATCCTACTGAAAGCCTTATGCAAAGAACCAAGCTATACCAGGTAGGCCATCTTCTAGGACTTGAACAGTCTATGCAAGAAGAGATCTACCCAGTTCTTGATCCTTATTACGACATGAACAATCTTGTTATAAAGTCTTATTGCCCCATTTCAAGTCGCCAGATGGGATCCCAATGAAAGCTATTATTTAGGAGATTCAAACTACCCATGCCTCCAGATAATGAGACTAAGGTAGTCAAGCAAACCAGGTGTTCCCGACAAAGAAGCTCAGCATATTATAAGAAGAAGATTGATAGTTGCTTTATCTACAGAGAGCTTGGTTACTTTGTAAGAAATTATCTCAACCAAAGTAGTCAAAAGCCTCTGTCCACCTCTTTAAAGAGCTAGGTGATTTTGCTTGAATCTATCTGGACAAAGAGGATAACCTTGAATCGGTCTTTTCACTGAAAGAAGAACTGACGGAGGACACAATCTTATCCATGGATGTTTATGAAGAATTAGGATATATCTATGCATCTCTACCTGACACCCAGCACCGGAGAAGATAACCAAAAATTAGCTACTCAAGCTGTCATGCTCAATACATCAGGAATATATGGAATAGCAGATTGCTCTCTAGATCTATTCAACAGATATATGGATCCGTCAGAGTCATCTATCACCTGAGAAAGCCAAACTTTCAAAAAGCTTTAAGTATTCATAAGGCGCAGGAAATCCATCTTGAAGCCGTTCAGAGAACATGTGGGATATATCTTCTATTATATGTTCATTATACTAGCCGATGATTCCCAGCAAGAACTCCTATGGTTGTTCTAGTACATACGCGACCAGTACTATACTATGATGGAGTTCAAGTATTATGCCTTCATGCATTATGATCGAATCCAACTAACTCCAAAAGGATTCATGATATACTAGATTTCATGCTCCAAAGATTCCTGTAATACAAAGGCCTTTATGTTGTATCACCTGGTAGGAATCACAGGCTATGAAGTCCAAGCCTAGTAGGAAATTTCACAACACTGGGAATTTTTTGATTTAATGATCACTCTTAAAGATGGATGTCATAAAGCATAATGCTTCACTCTCCATCAAAACAGATCCATTCAAAAGAAAAGAAACTACACCAATGATCATCCTCACTGAGATGAAGTTTGACGAAGAACAAAACAATATCAGCCACTATATGAGTTCAAAACCGATAAAGCCATAAGCATAAAGATGAAGGCTCCACTACAGGAATGCAACTATTTATCCAAGAAAAAGAGTTACTTCGACAAATCAATGAAGAGAAGTTTGGAAGGCCAAGAATACCTCAGTCAGAAGCACCTAGTAGATTGGTGGATGGAAGAAGGATACACGAGATCATCACCGCTGGCACCATCCAACACTGCCTGAAAGATGAGTCAGATGACATGTGTAAGAAGTTACCCTCTCTAACGGGTTACCTTTTCCAGTGGGTTACCCTCTCTAATGGATTACCCTTTCTCGTAGGTTACCCTCCTTTCCAAGAAAACCCTGTTAGATGGGTCACCCTCGCCAGTGGTTGACCCTTTTCAGTTGGTTACCCTCATCTCTAAGGAAACACTCCTCAGTGGGTTACCCTTTCAGATGGGTTTTAAAGTTGTTTACTAAGCTACTTCAAAGACAAGGAGCTTATCGACCTGCTTGCAAAATGCCTATAAAGCTGAAGACGTACCTTCTTGCAAGCTATTGACTCACCTATTTGCATATGCTATCACATGCCAACAACATAGTTTGTTTTGTTTTTATTTGGTCCCCTACATGTTAGTAGGGCTCAGTGTGAATAAAGATAAGGCCTTTCTAGTTAGAAAAGATAAAGCTTATCCCTTACAAAAGAATAAGA
>NC_061117.1:139752180-139757886 GCF_002878395.1 Capsicum annuum
TCTTACATGTTTATTGCACTAATGAATGTCAGAAGGTATCCGGTTACTCAAACAAGATCCATGTGTTATTAATGACTCAAAAACGTTTCATTGATATACCAATAAGTTCCTACTTCATTATTATAGCATTGATGACTCCAAAACACTTCATTGATGTGCCAATGAGTTCTTAATTCATTGTTATTGCATTAAGGGTCTATTTATATGTCTCTTATTGATGTATCATTGTTTCAAAGTATAAAAAATATGATTGCAACCGAAATAACAATCTCAAAGATTAATTGAACTAAGTGATGGAAGTTCTCTCTTATCGGGTGGTATCCCAGGGGCACTATTATGGGTCGATCCCTATTTATGTGTTTATGGGTGGTATCCCAAGGGCATAAGCCTATCATGGGTCGATCCCAGTTGATATGTACTGGAGGCAGCCTAACAGTCACAGTACAGTACAGTAATGATTACAAAGATGATAAGAACGAAGGTAAAGTGATTGAATAAATACACTGTACAAGTTGTCACAAGTTCTAGTAAGTGTGGTCCACTCCTATTACAATTTATTCACTTGTTTCTGATTTATATTTAGTTTCTATATCATATGTGATTATCTACAGCTTTACATACTCAATACATATTTTGTACTGACGTCCCACATGGGGGACATGCATTTTATGCTGCAGGCACAGGAACCTCAGCTCATACACCGCACAAGTAGGAGCCAGGATATCCAACTGCTTTTGGTGAGCTCCAGTTTGCTTCCAGGCTTTTCGCGTCATATCCAGTCACTTTTGGTATTGTATAGAAGTTAGTTATGGAGGGGCGTGTCCCGACCTTAGTTAAAAACTGTGTATTATCTAGAGGCTTTGTAGACCTAATGTACAGTCAAGGTGGTGTTTTGTTAATAGACGTGATGTCTCCAACAGCCAAGTATTGTATATACAGATATATGTGTGCTCGAGCTTATATAGGTGATTATTTCCTTTTATATGCGATATGATGCTGTCCGATATATGACTAAAACAGGTCTTATGGTAGCTCTCCCTGGCCTGTTTCCCTCAAAAATCCATAGAACAAAAGTTGTACAAAGGCAAACCTCAGATCTGCATGTTTTTTCTCAGATATTGAATCAATTCGGAAAGTTATGGCATGGACTAAGACAATTTTATTTCATATACATGGAAAGGACTTAGGCATCTATATCACATGGATAATGCCAATATTATTTCATAAACATGGAAAGTAACTTCGGAGTGTCATTATTGCTATCGCAACAAGCACTTTACCGTAGTATTTCCCTACCCCTACTCCAACCTAAAGGATCAAAGTACCTATCTCTTTGGAAGATATAAAGCAAGAGCCAGAGATTTTAGCCAACAAATGTTTTCATTGAAACAAAGAAAACTATACAAGAGGTTTTTAGGTAGAGAGAATAATGATCTCTCCATAAAGCCCTAAGCTTCCTTTTATAGGAGAAGGAAGCTTACTACTTAAGGTAAATTATGGATAAATATCAAATAAAATATTACATTCCTATCCAAACAGCTAAGGTATAGGCATTATCCATTACTAAGGACAAGTCTTATCCTTTTGGAAGGGATAAGCTTTATCTATTATGACTATATAAGCCTTATCTTTATTCACAACGAGCCCTACTAATATGTGAAGATCCAAATAAAAACAAAACAAATGATTTTGTTTGCATATGACAGCATGGGAAAGTAGGTGAGTCAGCAGCTTGCAAGCAGGTGCATTAGCAGCTTTGCAAGTAGGTGGATAAGCTTCTAGTCTTCAAAGTAGCTGAGTCAGCAGTTTCAAAACCCATCTAAAAGGGTAACCTACTGTGGAGGGTTTCATTACAGATGAGGGTAACCCACTAGTGAGAGTAACCCATCTGACAAGGTTTTCTTAGAGAAGAGGATAACCCGCTGTAAAGCATAACCCACTTGAAAGGGTAACCCACTAGAAAGGGTAAACCGCTGAAGAGGGTAACTTTCTTGCACATGACATCGAATGTCATTTCTTAGGCATTAATGTTCGATGGTGCTGACAGAAGTAAGATCGCATATCCTTCTTCCATCCACCAATCTACTCCATGCTTGATGAGTGGTTACATGAGTCTAATGGTCGACATCTTTTCCTTTTTCTCTTTCTCCAAGTAGTGTTTGGAAGAGAATTCTTCAAGACTTGATAGGAAGTCCATCAATACGTACTCCTTTTCCTTGATGTATTTCACTTAAAATTTGTAGGGAGAAAACCATTGAGACCATCGGAGAATCTACGAATTTGGAATGATCTTTGGATTCAGTTGGACCATTCTAGAAAATGCCTGCATATCCATTTCGATCAGAAATTCAGTATAAATAAGGAAGAAGTTAAACTTCTTGATTCTATTCTTCATAGCAAGAATCTCCTTGAAGATGGAATGATAGTGTTGTTCTACCTCTTTGAACTTTCCACTTGCATGTCCGCATATCTTTCACTACCCCTCTTTTTCTTCCAGGAGAACTATACTCTAATAGTTGTTGTTGGCATTGGTCTGTAGTATCATTTGGCTATTGTTCAGAATATAGAGTGTCTCGACCTTGCCAGATATTTTCTTTATTCTTTGGATTGCATCATCCTGCTCTTTTCCCCAGGCTGGAGAAATTTTTGTGAGCATCTTTGTGAGCGGATAGATTTATGTAAATACGTCAGGTATAAAGTCTCTCACATAATTAATTACACCAAGGAATTGCCGGAGCTGCTTCACTGAGAAGTTGGTCAATTCTTGGCATATGTGTGGTCCTAGAGTGTAGGACCCATGGGCAAAAAGCATTCCCAAGAAATAAATCTTATATTTTACTAGGTTCATCTTCTTTGCCAAAAACATAACTCCACGTTGTTTCACCAGGTTGAGTACTGATGGATAGGGTCTAGGTATTCCTCCAAACTATTATTGAAGAGTAGTGTATCATCAATGTAAACCATTGATGTATGTAGGATGGGCTGGAATATTTTAATCATGGCCTTTTGGAAGAGTGAAGGGGAAGGATTGATCCCAAATGGCATAACTTTTCACTGGTAGTAGTGATCGGGTATGTAGAAGGTTTTTTTGGCTCTGTCTTCTGGGTGTATGCGTAGATCCCAGAATCTAAATTTAAGGGCAAATTTGGAATAGTGGGTAGCTTTTGCTAAGTTCAATGATAGGATTAACTTATTTGTAATGGGGAGTTTATCATCAAGAAGAAAATGGTTTAGGGGTTGTTAATTTATGACTAGATGGAGTTTTTACCTTGTCTGTTCAGTGCACTTGTTGACATAGAATACTTCATAATCCCACTGGGAATCTGACAGCTCGATGAGCCCAAGCTCCAGAAGTTTAGCACATTTCTTTTTTGCAAGCTGAAGATGTTCTGGATTCATACCAGAATACTTGTCTTTGTGGGGTTGACATTTTCACTCTTCTTGAATGGGAGCTTGATGAAGAATTCCTAATTGAGCCACAGTGGATATTCAGAATTCTTGAGGAACTCTCTGTGTAATTCAGCATAAGATTCTTCTATCAGCTGGTTCTCCATCTTCTTTACTAGGTCTTTGTCAATAATCTAGAACATCCTCGGTGTGGTGGAATACTATCTGAATCGGCCCATAAAAGTTATACCTTCCATCAGAATGTGGAAAAAGTTCTTCAGCTGCCTGTAGGTATCAAAACCAATGATCAAATCCTTTCTAAGTATGTTGGAGCCAAAGAGATTTGTTCTATTGAGTACACCTGGGAAGAATTCAATCATGACTGGTTGCCTCGTGATCAGCTTAGTTGTGAGGACTCCTTTTTTTGATACTATGCCAAATGTTCTGAAGTGAGAAACCCAGTGATCAGTAGGATGCAGTCGAGATTTAGTATTGAGGCAGCTGCACTAGTGTCTATGAAGGCGATGACTTGAAGGGGCTTGTCCCAGTTTGGTGGATATATATTGAGTTTGACATGGGGTGTTTCAAGCTCGGAGATCCTGTTGATTCCTTCTATGAGCATGATGATCTCTTCCATCAGTTTTGCTAACCAATTAAATTCCTCTTCGCTAATGGGAGACATACCTTCTCCGAGTAGTCATCAATAATAAAGGATTAAGGTTGGTCATCAATGAAGAGGGATGGATAGTCCTCGAACACTCCTCATCTGTGTTACCAATAGATTTAGGAATGCTTTGTGGATTGTCATAAAGAACTTCATCTTTGATTAAGGACTTGCCAGCCTCCATCTTTTCTTCTAAGGATTGAGCCTCCCTTTTTGCCTTCTTAGACTTAGGACATGTATTTGACAAGTGTCCTTTTTTATGAAAAATGAAGCACTTGGCTTTGCCTGGATCCTTCTTTCTGGGGGATTTGGTGTTGTCACCGAACATCTGCTCCTTATTCGGTGGCTTTTTCTTTCTAGACCGCCTATACTGCTATACCTTTTGTGCTTTGCCTGATGTTTTGAGAGCTAGGGAGACCCGTATGGCTTAGTATCAAGATTTTTAAGAAATGCTCTAGTGGCTTCATCAACTTCTACAAAAAGAACAGGATCTAGAGTCAAATTATAGTTTGAGATTATCATATTGGCTGGATCGGCTAACTGGTGGTGTCGTTGCTCTTCTTCAACCTCTAGGTTTACATCTTCAATAGGCTCAGGAATGTTTAGATATTCCTCAGAGGGGTCATACTGGAAAGCCCGAGGAGTGTAAATTCCTATTTTTATTGGATTGAATCTGAGATGGACTATCCTGGCATAGGGCAATCATCAGTCCAGAAAAATTCTGGACATGTACGATCGCCATTAAGGAGACTATGCTCAATAGCATTCCAATCCTTATCTCATGGTACCTCAGCTGGGATCTTTAGGTTACTATTTTGGACTATAGCATCTAACTCCACAAAGATGTCATCTTGTGGGAGAGTGATAGCCTTTGAGTTCATCATATCAGCAGCCTGCGGGGCCTTCATCCTTTGAGTTGTCCTTTAGCTTACTGGCAGTCTAACATATCCTCTTTTATTTTTTATGAGCATAGACGAAGGTCAGATCTTTGCTCATCTACCTGAGTAGGGCTGGGAGCTCGAAGGTGGATGAGCTTGATGGAGATGTGGAAAAGGGTTGTTGTATCCTTTGTGGTGATATGGAAAGTGAGGCATATGTTGGGATATTTTGTGGCGTTTTTCTACCATTTCTGAACAAAGTACTCTGTTCTTTAAATTATGACATTTCTCATCTTTGATGATTAATGAAGGATAGTACCGAGGTGTCTAGAGGACATGTGGCAGACTAGAAAGCCTGTCTCCTTTATTCTAGTACCTCTATGAGTGTGGCATGGATCGAATTTCAGTATTCATCATCATCACAATTTGGCCTAGTTATTTCGTAATCTACATAGCTACAAGTACTAACCCATGGACAATGTCCCGTAAAAGGTCATTTGAACTAGTATACATTGCATCCCTAGAGATTGAATTGTTAGACCAATCATTATGTCTTATGATTCTTTCGAATGAGTGTGAGACATATACTGGGTCTGAGCTTTCCTTATTTGGGTAAGTATTAGTGGGGATGATCATGCGAATAGGCAAAAATGTCTATGAGGGGTCACTTCATATAAGGTTCGAAAATGCTGAGAATAGAATCTCAACTTCTTATAACATTTGATACATACATCTAGAGTGATTTTGAGTGGTTATTCACTAGACACTTGATTTGAT
>NC_061117.1:139760886-139850860 GCF_002878395.1 Capsicum annuum
ATGTTCGGTGACAACACCAAATCCCCCAGAAAGAAGGATCCAGGCAAGGCCAAGTGCTTCATTTTCCATAAAAAAGGACACTTGTCAAATAAATGTCCTAAGTCTAAGAAGGCAAAAAGGGAGGCTCAATCCTTAGAAGAAAAGATGGAGGCTGGCAAGTCCTTAATCAAAGATGAAGTTCTTTATGACAATCCACAAAGCATTCCTAAATATATTGGTAACACAGATGAGGAGTGTTCGAGGACTATCCATCCCTCTCCATTGATGACCAACCTTAATCCCTTATTATTGATGACTACTCGGAGAAGGTATGTCGCCCATTAGCAAAGAGGGTCATGTCGCCCATTAGCAAAGAGGAATTTAATCGGTTAGCAAAACTGATGGAAGAGATCATCATGCTCATGGAAGGAATCAACAGGATCTCCGAGCTTGAAACACCCCATGTCAAACTCAATATATATCCACCAAACTGGGACAAGCCCCTTCAAGTCATCGCCTTCATAGACACTAGTGCAGCTGCCTCAATACGAAATCTCGACTGCATCCCACTGATCATTGGGTTTCTCACTTCAGAACATTTGGCATAGTATCAAAAAAAGGAGTCCTCACAACTAAGCTGATCACGAGGCAACCAGTCATGATTGAATTCTTCCCAGGTGTACTCAACAGAACAAATCTCTTTGGCTCCAACATACTTAGAAAGGATTTGATCATTGTTTTTGATACCTATAGGCAGCCGAAGAACTTTTTCCACATTCTGATGGAAGGTATAACTTTTATGGGCCGATTCAGATAGTATTCCACCACACCATGGATGTTCTAGATTATTGACAAAGACCCAGTAAAGAAGATGGAGAACCAGCTGATAGAAGAATCTTATGTTGAATTACACAGAGAGTTCCTCAAGAATTCTGAATATCCACTGTGGCTCAATTAGGAATTCTTCATCAAGCTCCCATTCAAGAAGAGTGAAAATGTCAACCCCACAAAGACAAGTATTCTGGTATGAATCCAGAACATCTTCAGCTTACAAAGAAGAAATGTGCTAAACTTCTGGAGCTTGGGCTCATCGAGCTGTCAGATTCCCAGTGGGATTATGAAGTATTCTATTTCAACAAGTGCACTGAACAGACAAGGTAAAAACTCCATCTAGTCATAAATTAACAACCCCTAAACCATTTTCTTCTTGATGATAAACTCCCCATTACAAATAAGTTAATCCTATCCTTGAACTTAGCAAAAGCTACCCACTATTCCAAATTTGCCCTTAAATTTATATTCTGGCATCTACGCATACACCCAGAAGATAGAGCCAAAAAAACCTTCTACATACCCGATCACTACTACCAGTGAAAAGTTATGCCATTTGGGATCAAACCTTCCCCTTCACTCTTCCAAAAGGCCATGATTAAAATATTCCAGCCCATCCTACATACATCAATAGTTTACATTGATGATACACTGCTCTTCAATAATAGTTTGGAGGAATACCTAGACCCCATCCATCAGTACTCAACCTGGTGAAACAACGTGGAGTTATGTTTTTGGCAAAGAAGATGAACCTAGTAAAATATAAGATTTATTTCTTGGGAATGCTTTTTGCCCATGGGTCCTATACTCTAGGACCACACATATGCCAAGAATTGACCAACTTCTCAGTGAAGCAGCTCCAGTAATTCCTTGGTGTAATTAATTATGTGAAAGACTTCATACCTGACGTATTTACATAAATCTATCCGCTCACAAAGATGCTCACAAAAATTGCTCCAGCCTGGGGAAAAGAGCAGGATGATGCAATCCAAAGAATAAAGAAAATATCTGGCAAGGTCGAGACACTCTATATTTTGAACAATAGACAAATGATACTACAGACCAATGCCAACAACAACTATTAGAGTATAGTTCTCCTGGAAGAAAAAGAGGGGTAGTGAAAGATATGCGGACATGCAAGTGGAAAGTTCAAAGAGGTAGAACAACACTATCATTCCATCTTCAAGGAGATTCTTGCTATGAAGAATAGAATCAAGAAGTTTAACTTCTTCCTTATTCATACTGAATTTCTGATCGAAATGGATATGCAAGCATTTTCTAGAATGGTCCAACTGAATCCAAAGATCATTCCAAATCCGTAGATTCTCTGATGGTCTCAATGGTTTTCTCCCTACAAATTTTAAGTGAAATACATCAAGGAAAAGGAGAACGTATTGACGGACTTCCTATCAAGTCAAGAAGAATTCTCTTTGAAACACTGCTTGGAGAAAGAGAAAAAGGAAAAGATGTCGACCATTAGACTCTGGTGGATGGAAGAAGTATATGTGATCTTACTTCTGCCAGCACCATCGAACATTAATGCCTAAGAAATGACGTTCGATGTCATGTGCAAGAAAGTTACCCTCTTCAGCGGTTTACCCTTTCTAGTGGGTTACCCTTTCAAGTGGGTTATGCTTTACAGCGGGTTATCCTCTTCTCTAAGAAAAACTTGTCAGATGGGTTACTCTCACTAGTGGGTTACCCTTTTCATGGGCTACCCTCATCTGTAACGAAACCCTCCTCAGTGGGTTACCCTTTTAGATGGGTTTGGAAACTGCTGACTTAGCTACTTTAAAGATAAGAAGCTTATCCACCTACTTGCAAAGCTGCTAATGCACCTGCTTGCAAGCTGCTGACTTACCTACTTTCCCATGCTGTCATATGCAAACAAAATCATTTGTTTTGTTTTTATTTGGATCTTCACATATTCGTAGGGCTCGTTGTGAATAATGATAAGGCTTATATAGTCATAATAGATAAAGCTTATCCCTTCCAAAAGGATAAGACTTGTCCTTAGTAATGGATAATGCCTATACCTTAGCTGTTTGGATAGGAATGTACTATTTTATTTGATATTTATCCATAATTTACCTTAAGTAGTAAGCTTCCTTCTCCTATAAAAGGAAGCTTAGGCCTTTATGGAGAGATCATTATTCTTTCTACCTAAAAACCTCTTGTATAGTTTTCTTTGTTTCAATGAAAACATTTGTTGGCTAAAATCTCTGGCTCTTTCTTTATATCTTCCAAAGAGATAGGTACTTTGATCCTTTAGGTTAGAGTAGGGGTAGGGAAATACTACGGCAAAGTGCTTGTTGCGATAGCAATAATGACACTCCGAAGTTACTTTCCATGTTTATGAAATAATATCAGCATCATCCATGTGATATAGATGCCTAAGTCCTTTCTATGTATATGAAATAAAATTGTCTTAGTCCATGCCATAACTTTCCGAATTGATTCAATAACTGAGAAAAAACATGCAAATCTGAGGTTTGCCTTTGTACAACTTTTGTTCTATGGATTTTTGAGGGAAATAGGCCAGGGAGAGCTACCATAAGACCTGTTTTAGTCATATATGGAACAGTCTTGTACTAAGGAGACAAAGGATTTCATATTTTCTAAGACTGGCAAAGTCAAGCCATCCTATCTTTGGGTTGCGAAGGCTTTGTATCCGAGGCAAGCCATCCTTGATATGTAGTTTGTAGTTTCAAAGTCATGCCATCCCGCTGTGGGATTCAAAGTCTTTGTTGGTAAAAAGCAAACCATTTATACGGATCTGTAGCTCAGCCATAAGAAAGTTATCATGCGTCAATTAAAAGCTTTGATTTTGTATAGAATGCTGCCTATATGGTCGTGAATAACTTTTCATGTTTGAAAGGTTAGGCTCTGTTTCTGTGGTGTTGATAGAGGTTTTGATTTCCTATGGCTTTCCGCTTACCTGGTCGTGAAACCACGTTTCATGTAGGAAAGATTGGATCTGTTGCCTAGCTTCCTGGCTTCTCTAGCCGACAGTCCTTTGTGCCCCTCTGTCTTCTTATCTATTTGGTATCAAATCCATCCCTACTCTCGGAGATTGGGAGAAAGTAGGATTTGACATCCACCGCTACTTTTTGCAAACACGTGAGCCAACTTTACATTTTTAGTTTCTTTTGTTATTTAATTTTTCTTTATCTTAGCTATTAGCTTTAGATCAATTCTGTAGTACTCACTTTCCTGTTTGTCACTATCAAGACCTGTATAAATTTGAGTTATAGTTTTATTTCCATTATCAGAGTCATTGTTTTCCAGTTATCATAGTTTGCGTCTGTCTTGTACATAATTGAGTCATAGTTACTTTCCTTAGATTTTTAGAATAAATAGAGAGAGTCAGTCCATAAAATTGTCAAGCCTCAAATCCTATTGGGGCGGACTAGCACCCGTAATCGAGGAGGCATGGGAGAACCAACTCATAACCTTATACTTCCCATGCATACCTCTATGACAACCCAAAATTCGGACAACATCATGTCGCATATAAAAGGAAATAATCACCTATATAAGCTCGAGCACATATATATCTGTATATACAATACTTGGCTGTTGGAGACATCACGTCTATTAACAAAACACCACCTTGACTGTACATTAGGTCTACAAAGCCTCTAGATAATACACAGTGTTTAACTAAGGTCGGGACACGCCCCTCCATAACTAACTTCTATACAATACCAAAAGTGACTGGATATGACACGGAAAGCCCCGAAGTAAACTGGAGCTCACCAAAAGCAGCTGGATATCCTGGCTCTTACTTGTGCGGTGTATGAGCCGAGGTACCTGTGCCTGCAGCATAAATGCATGTCCCCCATGTGGGACGTCAGTATAAAATACGTACTGAGTATGTAGAGCTGTAGATAATCACATATGGTATAGGAACTAAATAGAAATCAGAAACAAGTGAATAAATTGTAATAGGAGTGGACCACACTTACTAGAACTTGTGACAACCTGTACATTGTATTTATTCAATCACTTTACCTTCGTTCTTATCATCTTTGTAATCATTACTGTACTGTACTGTAACTATTAGGCTGCCTCCAGTACATATCAACTGGGATCGACCCATGATAGGCTTATGCCCTTGGGATACCACCCATAAACACATAAATAGGGATCGACCCATAATAGTGCCCCTGGGATACCACCCGATAAGAGAGAACTTCCATCACCTAGTTCAATTAATCTTTGAGATTGTTATTTCGGTTGCAATTGCATTTTTGATACTTTGAAACAATGATACATCAATAAGAGACATATAAATAGACCCTCAATTCAATAACAATGCAGTAAGAACTCATTGGCAAATCAATGAAGTGTTTTGGAGTCATCAATGTCATAATAATGAAGTAGGAACTTATTGGTATATCAATGAAACGTTTTTGAGTCATTAATAACACATGGATCTTGTTTGAGTAACCGGATACCTTCTGACATTTATTAGTGCAATAAACAAGTAAGACTTGGAAAACAAGTAAGTATTGGAATGTCTTGACATCTTGTAGGGTGGAAACAAGTTCATTGGTAACGTAGGACATCATACAAAACCATTATGGATCACATGTTATTGAATAACTTTGGAAACTTTCTTAATAGAACAATTTTTCACTTTTATGCCAAAGATATGGTATAGATTATGCTTTTCATACCTGACTGTCAACCTTCAATACTAGTTCCAAATGGACTTTCCATCTTTTTGGATTACTTATCTACAATGAACATATATAGCAATCTAGTATTAGCAACCAAACGTCACAATTCAATTATTTGAATTCACCAAACTAGTGGTTAAGTAGTAAGCCTTAAGTACACCATAAAGGATGTCACTTTAACCCTCTTATACTCCAATTACATTCACATGCCATGCATATTCATACAACATCCTCCAATATCAAGTTTGGATTCATTTATCCTTCCAACCAATCCATTAAACCAAATTGAGCCATAGACATAAATAATCATTAATTCAACAGTATATCACCATATCCACCTTCCATAACTCAATTACAATATCCATTTTTCACAATTCAATACAACCAAACCATGCAAAATAGTCCATAACCTTATTTCCATCACCTTTCAATAACAACCAATACATATAATCCTCTATCACACATATACATATCGAAAAGAACAAAGCCAAACAATATTCATACCTTAGAATTCAACTCTTGATTATGCAATCCTGTTTGCACAAATAATAGGTGCCGTTTGAAGCTCTCGAGATGACAAACGCAGTTATCGGATTACTTTGGAATTTCGACGGTTGAATCAAAAGTAATTTAAAGGTCAAATTTGGCTAGGGTTTGTTCTTTCTCAGTGATTGATGATGAAAATGAGTTTTTGAACTCATATAAATGTATATATATACATATTCCCATCCATAATATAATAGGAAATGACCAAAATGCCTTTAAAATTTAAATAATGTCAAATCTGTCCTTCGGTGGACTGTTTTGATAAGCTAAAGTAGATCGACCATAACTCTTTGCTCCGATATTGGATTTGGGTGAAATTTGTATCATTGGAAGGATAATTCAAAGGGATTTCATTTAATATAAAGTAGGCCATCCATTTCGTCCTGTACAAGGAGTTATCATCGTTTGAAGTTGACCCTAAAAATCTATTTTGATATGCTGAAGTAAAACGAGTATAACTCCTTACTTAGACGTTGAATTTGGATGAAACCAATTGCATTGGAAAGAAGACTCAAAGATATTTCTTTTCATAGGCCGCAGCTCTCCCAGTTCATTATATTAAAGGATTTATAATCGTTCGATGTTTACCCAAAAATTTGGCTAGCCTCAGTAGTTTGTGTGCAGGAAATTTTCCTGCACATTTACTATTCCCAAATATCCCGGCCACCGTTTTATAGTTTCGAAAGTGCTCGATTATATCCGAAACCTATCCGTTTTTGTAAATCTTTATATCATTGGAAATCTTATTCAATAACCTTCGCATGGAACCATCGACGGGCAAATTCCAGTATAAATAAAATACTAAAAAAAATTAATTCCATATAAATAAGACTAATACACGTACTTGAATACACCAATACACGTACTTGAATATGGGGTGTTACATCCTTCCCCCCTTTAGGACATTCTTCCTCGAATGTTAGCGTAGTTATTCAACCGTAACAAGTTCAAGTCCATGATTAATATTCACATCGTCACATAAATACTATGCATATATAAAAAAACTTACTTGTTAATGTTCTAGCTCCATTTCTTGAACTTCCTCTTCATCGTTGAACAAATGAGGGTACTTAGATTTCATTGCTTCCTCATCTTCCCATATAATCTCTTCCCTTTGATGATTTCTCCAACGTACTTTCACAGATGCTATCTCTTTATTTCTCATCTTCTTAACTTGGAGATCTAGAATAGCAATAGGCACTTCCTCATAGGTAAGATCTTCCGCAACTTGCACACCTCAGTAGAAGTGATATATGATGGATATCCGATGCACTTTCAAAGCATTGACACATGAAATACCAGATGTACTGATGAGAGCTCTTGGGGTAGCTCTAATTCATATGCAACTTGTCCAAACCTTTGAGTGATCTTATACGGGCCAATATAATGTTGACTTAACTGCCCTTTCTTGCCAAATCTCATTACCCCTTTCATTGGTAATACCTTCAAAAATATCCAATCACCTATAGAAAACTCTAGCCCTCTCCTTCTACTATCTACATATGACTTGTGTCGACTTTGGGCTATTTTCAGTTGTTGCTGAATGACTTTATCCTTCTCTATGGCTAGATAAATAAGATCTGGTCCGAACAAAAGAGTTTCACCCACTTCAAACCATCCTATTGGTGATCTATACTTCCTTCCATATAAAGCTTCATATGGTGCCATTTTGATACTTGAATGATAGCTATTATTGTAAGCAAACTCAATAAGAGGTAAATGATCATCCCAGTTGCCCTTAAAATCTATTACACAAGCTTGTAGCATATCTTCAAGTGTTTGGATGGTACGTTCTGCTTGTCCATATTTTTGAGGGTGAAAAGATGTACTCAACTTCACTTGTGTTCCCAAATACCTCTGAAAAGACTTCCAAAAGTTTGCGGTAAATTGGGTTCCCCGATTTGATATAATAGAGATTGGCACTCCATGTAATCAGACTATCTCTTTAATGTACAGCTTTGCATACTCTTCAACTGTGTTAGTGGTCCTAACTGGTACGAAATGTGCGGATTTGGTAAACCTATCAACAATCACCCATTTAGAATCAAACTTTTGGGATGTACAAGTAAAACTAATAACGAAATCCATGTTGATCATGTCCCACTTCCAGCTTGGAAGATCAATGCATTGCATATAACTTCCGGGTTTTTGGTGCTCAACTTTAACTCTTTGATAATTTGGACATTCAGCTACAAATTCTGCAATGCTCTTCTTCATGTCATTCCACCAATACATATCTTTCAAATCTTGATACATTTTAGTTGATCCTGGATAAATGGAATACCTTGAACAATGTGCCTCTTTCATAATCTTCTTTCTTAGCCCGTCTACATCTGACACACACAATCGGTTTTGGCACTAAAGTACTCCTTCTCGCGTAAGCTCAAATGCCTTGGTCGCACCACTTTGAACGTTCTTCTTAAGCTGTAATAAAATAGGATCTGCATATTGCTTCTCTTTCACTTCAGCTACTAATGAAGATTCCGCAGCATTATGTACGATAAGCTCTTTATTCGGAGTTTCAAGAAGGCAAACTCCCAAACTAGCTAACTAGTAAAGGTCTTTAATCACCCCTTGCCTTTCTATAGGCGCCATTATAGCCTTATGACTTAACGCATCAGCTACCACATTTGCTTTCCCTGGATGGTACAAGATATCAACATCGTAGTCCTTTAATAGTTCAAGCCATCTCCGCTGCCTTAAATTTAGATCCTTCTGATTAAAAATATATTGCAAGCTCTTATGGTCAGTGTATATATCAACATAAACCCCATATGAGTAGTGGCACTATATCTTTAAAGCAAAAATAACTGCTACCAGCTCAAGATCGTGTGTAGGATAATTTTTCTCATGTGGCCGCAATTGTCTAGAAGCATATGCCATTACCTTACCATGCTGCATGAATACACATCCTAAGTCAATTCTGGAAGCATCACAATACACTGTATACCCTTCGGTGCCTTCTGGAAGTACCAATACGGGTGTAGAAATCAACTTGTTCTTTAAATCTTGAAAACTCTCCTCACAGGCATTATTCCATTGGAATTTGGATGCTTTATGGGTTAGCTTGGTTAAGGGTGCTGAAATGGAAGAAAAAGCTTCAACAAACCTTCTATAATAACTGGCCAATCTGAGAAAACTACGAATCTCCGTAGGCGTTGTGGGCCTTGGCTAGTTCTTCACAGTTTCTATCTTTTGAGCATCAACCTTTATCCCTTCACTAGATACAATATGACCCAAAAATGCCACCAACTTTAACTAAAACTCACATTTAGAGAACTTTGCATAAAGCTTACAATCACGAAGAGTCTACAATGCCTGTTATAAGTGATTGGCATGGTCCTCTTCTGATCTAGAATAAACTAGAATATCATCTATAAAAACTATCACAAATACATCCAGGAATGGATTAAACACCCTATTCATCGAATCCATAAAAGCTACAGGTGTATTTGTTAGCCTAAATGACATAACTAGAAACTCATAATGACCATACCGTGTTCGGAAAGCTGTCTTGGGTATATCCTTCTCTTTGAGCCTCACTTTGTGGTAACCTGACCTCAAATCAATCTTAAAAAAGCACTTGGCACCCTGTAACTGATCAAATAAATCATCAATTCTTGGGAGATATTTATTCTTAATAGTCACCTTATTCAATTGCCAATAATTAATACACATCCTCGCGACCCATCCTTTTTGCACACAAATAACACTGGTGCTCCCCAAGGGGACATACTATGCCTTATGAATCCCTTGTCTAGCAAATCTTTCAATTGCTCTTTCAATTCTAGTAATTCTGCTGGGGCCATTCTATACGGAGGAATGGAGATTGGTTGGGTGCCTGGTATTACATCAATACCAAACTCTACTTCTCGTTCAGGAGGCAAACCTGGAAGATCTTCAGGAAATACATCAGAAAATTTATTTACCATCGGAATTGCGTGAAGAGTTGGTGGCTCCACTTCTGTATCCCTTACTCTAACTAAATGATATATGTATCCCTTGTAAAACATTATTCTTGCCTTAAAATAAGAAATAAATCTACCTCTTGGCGCGCCAATTTCACCTTTCCATTCAAGGACTGATTCACTTGCAAAATGGAAATATACCTTTTTCGTGCAGCAATCACTTGTGGCATAACAAGATGCCAACCAGTCCATACCCATTATAACATCAAAATCTACCATTTCTAACTCCATAAGATCATCCATCATATCACGACCATAAACAGTTACTATACAATTTTGGTAAACCCTTCTAGCTATAATAGATTCCCCAACCGGTGTGGATACTTCAAATGGCTTAACTAACAGTTTAGGTATTCTTTCAAACTTTCCATCAACCATTGGAGTAACATAAGATAATGTAGAACCGAGATCAATTAAGGCATATACATCGAATAAAAAGATAGACAACATACCCATAACCATATCTAGGGAAGGCTCTAAATTCTGTCAATCCGCTAGAGCATACATATGATTTTGAGCCCTGCTAGAACTCGTGGCTCCTCTATCACCTCTAACGAAACCCATTGGTTGTGCACCCTTTCCTGAATAAGGCATCAATGGTGATGCAACAAATGACCCCATAGGTCGTGCCATGCCCCCATGCCTCTTCATGGGCATTCTCTCATCATATGCCCCGCCATACTGCACCAAAAGCAAACATTGGTCCCCAGCCGATATGTGCCCAAATGATACCTTCCATATTTATTGTATGGCTCTCGAGGAGGTCTCGATTGGCTCATATTACCTTGCCGTTGGTACCCCACTGTCCGCGAACTCTGACTTTCACTTCTGTGCCCAAATTGATTTCCTCTAGACCCTTGGAACTGTGGTGGGGCACTAGCTCCAGAATAAGAAGATAATAGCCTAGGTGGTCTAGCAGAAAACTGTGGTCTAAATCCTCCTTGGGATGCTATGAACTGCCCTATAGATCTGGCCCTCTTAGAATATCCTCTTTCTAATTCCTGTGTTCTTCTCCCCTGCCTCTGATTTTCCATTTTCTGTACAAAAGCTTGGATCCTTGCTATGTCCATATCTTTGTTCAAAGCGGCAATAGTATAATCTTTAACTAGAAATGGATCCAGACTATCCATATATTGATAAACTCTATCATCCATAGTAGCTACAACATTAGGTGCATGTCTCGACAAGGAATTAAATCAGAGACTGTACTCTCTCACGCTCATATTCCCCTGACGAAGATTTAAAAACTGATCTGCATGGGCCTGATGAATCTCAAATGGAAGATAATGATCAAGAAATTCCTCTTTGAACTCTTTCCAAGTAGCTGGGGGTGCATCAATATCCCTAGATAATTTTCAGTCCTCGAACCAATATATAGCCTCCCCTTTGAATCTATACGCTGCTAACTCCATTGTCTCTCTACCCGTTACTTGCATAACATCTAAGGACCTTTGAATTTGATCAATAAAGTCCTGTGGATCCTAGTTAAGATCTGATCTAGTAAAAGTGGGAGGATCCATCTTATGAAAATCCTATGTTCAAAGGCTAGCCGCCCTATCTGTTCCAATAGGACCCATGGTAGGAATGGCTTGCCCTTGAGCTTGCCCAGCAACTATACGAGTCAAAAGTTGCACTGCATTTCTAAGATCTTGATCAACAGCATTAATAGGTGGCTCTAGGGATATAGTCCTCCTCCCCCTTATTTCTTTCGGAGTGGAAGAAGTTTCTGATGCATGCTCAGCTGGAGCCTCACTTTGATTAGCTGGTATAGTGGGTGACTTACTAGTCCCCTCTCCGGCAGCCACATCTACTTGCTTATCGGTATTCTTGCTTTTGGTAATCGGCATCATTACTATAATAAGAGAAACAAACGGATTCAGTGGTCAACTATGACTTCATATACAATATAGGCTCTATCGCACGATCTAAGACATGAAGAAAAGAAACAATTCCTAAATTTCGATAGCCTCTTGTTTATAGATGCGGTGTACGACACATCGATAAACAAAACTCTACGTAGACATGGCTTTGTAGACTCACTAGGACGAACTTCTCTGATACTACTTTTGTCATGCCTCAAATCTTATTGGGGCAGACTGGCACCCGTAATCGAGGAGGACCGGGAGAACTAGCTTATAACCTTATACTTCCCATGCATACCTCTATAACAACCTAAAATTCGGACAACATCATGTCGTCTATAAAAGGAAATAATCACCTGTATAAGCTCGAACACACATATATATGTATATATAATACTTGGCTGTTGGAGCCATCACGTTTATTAACAAAACACCACCTTGACTGTACATTAGGTCTACAAAGCCTCTAGACAATGCACAGTGTTTAACTAAGGTCGGGACACACCCCGCCATAACTAACTTCTATACAATACCAAAAGTGACTGGATATGACACAGAAAGCTCCGAAGCAAACTGGAGCTCACCAAAAGCAGCTGGATATCCTGGCTCCTACTTGTGCGGTGTATGAGCTGAGGTACCTATGCCTGCAGCATGAAATACAGGTCCCTCATGGGGGACGTCAGTATGAAATATGTACTGAGTATGTAAAGCTGTAGATAATCACATATGATATAGGAGCTCAATAGAAATCAGAAACAAGTGCATAAATCATAATAGGAGTAGACCACACTTACTAGAACTTGTGACAACCTGTACATTATATTTATTCAATCACTTTACCTTCGTTCTTATCATCTTTGTAATCATTACTGTACTGTACTGTGACCATTAGGCTGCCTCCAGTACATATCAACTGGGATCGACCCATGATAGGCTTATGCCCTTGGGATACCACCCATAAAAACATAAATATGGATCGACCCATGATAGGCTTATGCCCCTGGGATACCACCCGATAAAAGAGAACTTCCATCACTTAGTTCAATCAATCTTTAAGATTGTTATTTCCGTCGCCACCACATTTTTGATACTTTGAAACAATGATACATCAATAAGAGACATATAAATAGACCATCAATGCAATAACAATGAATTAAGAACTCATTAGCACATCAATTAAGTGTTTTGGAGTCATCAATGCCATAACAATGAAGTAGGAACTTATTGGTATATCAATGAAATCTTTTGGAGTCATTAATAGCACATGAATCTTGTTTGAGTAACCGGATACCTTCTGACATTCATTAGTGCAATAAACATGTAAGATTTGGAAAACAAAATGTATTGGAATGTCTTGACATCTTGTAGGGTGGAAACAAGTTCATTGGTAATGTAGGACATCATACAAAACCATTATGGATCACATGTTATTGAATAACTTTGGAAACTTTCTTAATAGAACAATTTTTCACTTTTATGCCAAAGATATGGTATAGAGTATGCTTTTCATACCTGACTGTCAACCTTTAATACTAGTTCCAAATGGACTTTCCATCTTTTCGGAATACTTATCTACAATGAACATATATAGCAATCTAGTATTAGCAACCAAACGTCACAATTCAATTATTTGAATTCACCAAACTAGTGGTTAAGTAGTAAGCCTTAAGTACACCATAAAGGGTGTCACTTTAACCCTCTTATACTCCAATTACATTCACATGCCATGCATATTCATACAACATCCTCAAATATCAAGTTTGGATTCATTTATCCTTCCAACCAATCCATTAAACCAAATTGAGCCATAGATATAAATAATGATCAATTCAACAGTATATCACCATATACACCTTCCATAACTCAGTTACAATATCCACCTTTCACAGTTCAATACAACCAAACCATGCAAAATAGTCCATAACCTTATTTCCATCACCTTTCAATAACAACCAATACATATAATCCTCTATCACACATATACATATCGAAAAGAACAAAGGCAAACAATATTCATACCTTAGAATTCACCTCTTGATTATGCAATCCTTTTTGCACAAATAATAGGTGCCGTTCGAACTCTCGAGATGACAAATGCAGTTATTGGATTACCTTGGAATTTATACGGTTGAACCAAAATTAATTTAAAGGTCAAATTTGGCTAGGGTTTGTTCTTTCTCAATGATTGATGATGAAAATGAGTTTTTGAACCCATATACATATATATATATATATATACATATTCCCATCCATAATATAATAGGAAATGACGAAAATGCCTTTAAAATTTAAATAATGTCAAATCTGTCCTTTGGTGGATTGTTTTGATAAGCTAAAGTAGATTGACCATAACTCTTTACTTCGATATCGGATTTGGGTGAAATTTATATCATTAGAAGTATAATTCAAAGGTCTTTCATTTCATATAAAGTAGGCCACCCAGTTCGTCTTGTACAAGGAGTTATGGTCGTTTGAAGTTGACCCTAAAAATCTGTTTTGATATGCTAAAGTAAAACGAGTATAACTCCTTACTCAGACGTTGGATTTGGATGAAACCAATTGCATTGGAAATAAGACTCAAATATATTTATTTTCATAGGTTGCAACTCTCCCAGTTAATTATATTAAGGGATTTATGATCGTTCGAAGTTGACCCAAAAATTCAGCTGGCCTCAGTAGTTTGCGTGCTGGAAATTTTCCTGCACATTTACTATTCCCAAATATCTCGGCCACCATTTTATAGTTTCAAACGTGCTCGATTATATCCAAAACATATCCGTTTTTAGAAATATTTATATCGTTGGAAAGATTACTCAATAACCTTCGCATGGAACCATCGACGGGCAAATTCCAGTATAAATATAATAATAAAAAAAATTAATTCCATATAAATAAGACAAATACACGTATTTGAATACGCCAATACACGTACTTGAATATGGGGTGTTACAAAAATACAAAAAGATTTTCATTTCTTTTGAGTCTTGTTCATAGAATCTTAACAAAAATACAGAGTCCTCGTCCAGTTCATATAATCCTTTTGTCAAGATAAATATGTCTGCCACTTCTAGTGATACGTTGTCATGTAAACTTGACTACATATACAAAGTAGAGGTGTTAACATCACAAGAACAGATTTGTACCCTCCTTTACAAAACCCCTATTCAGTTGTTTCTAGAAAGGTATGCAATCTCTGGATGAAGATCCACTCTATGGTCCAAGAAAAGACAAAGGGGGTTAAGGAACATGTTGCTACAACACCACTTGTTCAACACCCTATTTGGTAACTCCAAAGGAACAATTCATATCACTATAAATGCCAGAGTACTTTTCACAACAATGGAATAGTCTTGGATTTACTCATATCCATATTAGTGCTGTGCGAATTGCATTGACATATCAAGGGAGAAAAGGCCGACCAGTTGTGGAGCATCTTTATTTTATTGATACTAGATTCAATAAGTACCAACATGCAAGTTTGGGTACATCGGAGATTATTCTAGATAATGGTACAGTCTTTGTTATGATGTTCCCCAACTTCAACATACCATTAGCTGATCCATATCTAATGAGGGTGTTGAAGATCCAAGTCCAGATTCTCAATGCTCAGCAGGATAGGGATGCCAGTCAGGCAACTCTCCACTGTCAGATAGCCTAGTCAGTTTAAAACCATAACATGAACCTACTTCCTCTAAGTGGCTAGAACTCTCTATTCTTGACCTTCGATAAAACTGATAAAACCATAGAGTGCATCAAGATCTCAAGAAATATATCTAGGGATAAACTCATTAGAATTATCCCAGCTTTATGGGTCACAAATATGAAGAGTTGAGATCCCATCCTCAACCTCTCAAGACCATTGATGATTTCAACCACCACTATCTCAAAAGGCCACCTAGAACCACCTTTTATATCCCCATGTACAACCCAAGTGATGATATTTCGGATGTAAAGGACCCAGGTATCATCCTCAAGTTCCTTGCTAGTTTTATGAGACAAAATGATTGGATAAATAACTTCAATCATGAGGGTCTTAGTTTGATGTGGTGTAAATGCCCTTTCTCAGGACCTTACCCATGGAAGACTGACTGTGACTGTAGACCCTGGAAAAAAACAGAAGCAGTGGTAGCCCAATCAAAGTTTAACCACAGATACATATGACACCCCATTAAAATCCAGTCATATAAATGCTTACCCACAAGAACACCACTTTGCAAAGGATAATCTAACTCGAGCTCCAAAATTGCCAGATGATATCCGATTGAAAAGCACTTTAGCTGCTCCTCAATATGCCATACTTATCAGAGCACTTAAAGAGATGTTATGGACCATACAGTCTGAAAAATGCCTACTAGAAACTCCATTCCTATCATTTCTTGCCCAACAATGTAAGGAAATAACCTCGCTTAAAGAAGAGATCCAGAATCTAAAATATGATTGTGCTTTACTAAAAAAGGAATATGATAATGCTATAAAGCAAAAGACCAAAGTATCTGGCCTATTCCAGCCTGGATATTCTCAACAGGGGTTAGGCTAACCTTCTCCATCTCGTTTATCTAATAAATTTACTTCACCTCTAGAAGATAAACAAGAATCTGATACTATGTAGACATGGAGAGATGCCATGACATAAAATGTGGGGAAGATAAGGTACTCTAGTTGAGTTCCCTATGATGCTGATAAGACGATCTCTACACCTGCTCCCATCTTCGATATTCCAACTCCTATAGTCCCAGTAGATGATCTTGAGATCTAAACAGCAGAAACCCAATATGACAAGCCATCAGAGGTTTCTTCTATTTAGATATCATCGTAAGATTGTGATCCTAAAGAAAGATTATAGAACAACAAGGTTGATTCAACAGATATGATGATCATAAGCTGTGAAATAGGTTCTGCCACTTCAGATGATCTCTTATAGATCCCTGACGAGGAATCACACAATGGCAAATAGGTATCTCTAAAGCAATGTCTTGTCAAAACAAATTACAAAGTTGTTGACTTGATTAGCCTCAATCAAGTTGGCCCGAGACTCGTTGTTCCAAGGGATGACAAGCTCATGCCAAAATATCCATCTAACCACACAGATTCCCAATATTCTGAGAAGCATAAGGAAACTTTATTTAGAAACACTATATCGGGTGAATGTTCCCAATATGTCCACTCTGATGATTGCATGATGATCTAGCTCTCAATATAGAAGGGTCTCTATAGCTCTCAAGACATCAGGCAAGGTACAAGAGACACACATAGTTTAGACGGGCCAGAAAAAAGAAATTGTCGGACAAAGAACTGATTATCAATAAAGATGTCGAATCATCCAAGAAAAAAGATACAGGGAAGAACACAACTATCATCTTCTATGACAAAAGACACTTTGAAAAAGAATGTCCCAAGTTCAGAAAGGCGAAGAGGGAAGCACGAGCCTCAAACAAAGGCATGGCTTGTCATGAAGATCTTGATGATCCTCATCCAGATATAGAAGACATTCCCAAACCTACTTTCAGCACATAGAAGGGGACATCCAAGGACATCTTGATGCGCCTATATTACAACTCTCGATAGAAAGTGTAAGTAGTCACTGTCAAATATAGAACCCAACTAGGTTGGGTTCGAATCCATAGGGCATACTATGTTCACTAAGTATTATGGTTGTTACTAGACTATTGATCAAAGGTTTTGGGTTAAAGGGGGGTTTTGATTTGTGAATTGTATTTAAAGATTTGTAACAAAAAATATTCCAGCCAGTGATTCTTATTGCAAATAATAATTTAATGAGAGTAGAAAAATTAGAGTTATGGTTATCGAGATGTTCAAGCATCTAGGGTTATGAATCATATTGGATTTCTAATTACTAACTTCAATTGTAAGAGTTGTTGAATTCTATAATTTACCCATTGGTTTCTCAACCTGAATGGATAGTTTATCCTCTAATTCTCTCGAACTTAAAGAATATGTTAATTTATTCAACTATTCTCTCATGTGGAATAATTACGTTAAGGCATCAACCAATAATCTAAAGGTTAAAGCCCTTCTATTCCAAGTAAACCTCTTCTTTTCCCAACATGCATTTTTCTTCTCAAAAAAGGGATGTTCTTAGGCTCACACTTCAAGTTTGCAACCAAGAAGAGTCATTAATATGAAGAACGATTTATACAAATTTAATTTACAATGGAAACCAAGTGTTTTCAAAACCCCAATCAGCTATTCACATCAAGGATCCCATAACCTTAGTTATGGGAGTTTAGCCACACATCTCAATAGAAGAAGAAGAAAGATTCATTATGTTATTCATAAATGAATTCAGAAATTACTTACAAAAATCACAAGAATTGTTCTTAAATCTTCAGTAGAAATGAGAATAAAAATGCTTAGATCCATAATTCTAGCTTGAATCTTAGACAATACTACGTTACAATAAGTTTTAAAGATGGAATATCATAAAATATACCTAAATAAAACCTAAACTGGGTATTTATATGTTCCCAGGTACAGAGAATTTAAAATTTAAACTCAGAAAAGCCGCATCTAAGTTGATGATCATCTTGACAGCCCGTCGGAAGCCTGATGGTTCATCATATGGACCGTCGCTGATGGTCCCAAAGTGCCATGTTTTAGTTAAGGGTTGATGGTCATGTTGGTGGGCCGTCTTTGGCTAGGAGTTCTCTCACATGGTCCATCTGTTGATCCTCTAAAATTTCATGCTCTGTTTCATCCTGACGGTAAAGTTAGTGATCCATCGGATGGTTGACGGTTCACCACTTGGACCATCGTATGGGTTACTCATTTGCTCCCTTAAATTTTACTCCGATGGTCACGCAGATGGTCCGTCGCATGGCTGACGGTCTACCAGTTGACTGTCAGTGGACTTTTTCTACTACTTTTCCAAGTTTCTTTTCAACTAACTCCTTAACCTGAAAACACTAAAATCTAGTGTTAAATACATCATCAGTTGCTTGAAAACATATAATTATCCCTTGAAAAAAATGTAAAATGTTCCATCAAAAGCTGAAACATCACATTTTTATTGGTGGAAAACCATAACCCTTCTGTAGTAAACGGTCATTTGATGTTAACAATGACCTCTATACTAATGAATGTGTCAAAGGTGATGAAGATACTTTGCAAAAATTCATCTAATTGCCTAAGGAGGAATGTCCTTCTATGTTAGAGAATCACTCTAGCAAACCAGTGGTTTCTTAATTAGTCTTTGAGTAATACGAGCTGACTAGTGATCCAGTCCCAAGAAGGTGACAAGAACCAAAAACAGAGGTAGAGGAAACCATTGCTTCAACTCTATCCCTGCCTCAGGATTTCAAACCTTTCAGTATGATGAAGAATATAATTGGAAAAGGATAATCCTTGATACTATTAGACTACACATATAGATTCTCTGAAATCCTCACAGACTTGTGGGATGCACTTTGGATCATGGATAATACCAATTATCTCATATTCCAAGACTTTGCCGTCAATACCAAAATTCTGCTGGAAGCCTTTTGCAAAGACATGAGCTACACCAGGCAGGCCATCTTCCAGGCCTTGAATAGTCTATACAAGCAAAGATCTGTACTGAAGCATATTATTGAGAACTACCCCACTCTTGATCCTTATTACGGTAGTAACAATCTTGTTATAAAGTTTGATTACCCTTGTTCAAGTCACCAGACGGGATCCCAATGAAAGCTATGGTTTAGAAGATTCAAACTATCCAGGCCTTTGGACAACGAGCCTAAGGTAGTTAGGCAAACCAGTTATTTCAGATAAAGAATCCCAAAAGATTACTAGAAGAGGAATGATAGTTGCTTCATCTGCGATAAGCCTGGTTACTCTGTAAGAAACTATCCTTAACTTAAGAAGTTGAAAATAATGTCCACCTATATGAAGAAATAACTGATCATGGTGTAATCTATCTAGACAAAGAGGATGACCATTTTGAATCGATCTTCTCGCTGGAAGAAGAGCCAACGGAGAACACTGTCCTCTCTGTAGATGTTTATGAAGAATCAAGAGATATCTATGCTGATGATCTATACCTGATATCCAGAACCAAAGAAGACAGCCAGAAATCGGCCAATCATCCTCGCATATCCAACGCATCAGGAATATTATCCACTGAAATAGAAGACAGCTCTCTTGATCTACTTAATAAATATGTGGATCCCTCAGATACATCTATTCTCTGAAAAATCCAGACTTTCAACAAGCCTTACTTATTAAAAAGATGCAGCAAATCTATCCTAAAGCTATTTGGAGAACATTTGGAATATCTTTTCTGTCATGTGTTCATTATACTAGCCAATGACTCCCAGCAAGAACTTCGATGGTTGTTATGGTACATTTTTCCTTAGTACTCTATCATCGTGGAGTTCAAGTGTTATGCCTTATGGCATTATGATTGAATCCAACAAGCTTCAAAAAGATTCATGCTGTAGTTCAAGCTACCATTATACTAGGTTCAATGCTTCAAAGATCTCTGTGATTCAATGGACTTTATGTTGTATCATCTGGCAGGAATCATAGGCCATGAAGTCCAAGTTCAGTCAGAAATTTCTTTTATTTGGAAATTTCCTAATTTAATTCTCTCTCTTGAAGATGAATTCTATGAACAACAATGCTTCATCCTCTAACAAAACCCCTGCATTCCAAGGAAATGGGACTACACCTATGGTGAAGTTCGATGAATAACAATAGAATATCAGCCACCATATGAGTTAAAAAATGAATAAGCCACAAGCATACAAATGAAGGATCCATCTCAAGAATGCAAAGATTAATCGAAAAGTAAGATTTACTTCACCAGATTGATGAAGAGAAGCTTGGAAGGCAAAGAAAGCCTCAGAAAAAGCATGGAGTAGATTGGTGGATGGAAGAAATATATTTGAGATCATCACCGCCAGCACTATCCAACATTGTTGTTTGAGAGATGGCATCGGATGTCATACGTAAGAAGTTACCCTCTCCAGCGAGTTACCCTTCCCAGTGGGTTACCCTCTCTAGTGGGTTACCCTTTCCAGTGGGTTACCCTTATCTCCAAGAAAATCCTCCCTAGTGGGTTACCCTTTCAAATGGATTTTAAAGCTGCTGACTCAGTTGCTTCAAAGACAAGGAGCATATCCACCTACTTTCAAGATACCTGTGAAGCTACTGATGCACATACTTGCAAATTGCTGACTTACCTACTTGCACATGTTATAACATACCAACAACATAGTGTGTTTTGTTTTTATTTGTCCCCCACATATTAGTAGGTCCTTGTGTGAATAAAGATAAGGATTATCTAGTCATAACAGATAAAGCTTATCCCTTTCAACAGGATAAAACTTATCCAGTCATAATGGATAATGCCTATCGCTTAACTGTTAGGATATGTATGTAATATTTATTTGATATTTATCAATAGTTTATCTTAGCTAGTAAGCTTCCTTCACCTATAAAGGAATCCAAGGAATTTAGGGAGAAATCATCACTCTCTACCTAAAAGCCTCTTGTCAAGTTTTTCTATTTTCAATAAAGATGTTTGTTGGCTAAAATCTATTGCTCTTGCTTTTTCTATTCCAAAGGGATAGGTACTTCGATCCTTTAGGTCGGAGTAGGGGGGGTTGGGAAATACTACAGCGAAATGCTTATTACAACGAAACAAATGGCACTCTAAAGTTACTTTCCATGTTTATGAAACTATGTCAGCTTCATCCATGCGACATAAAAGCCAAAGTCCTTTCCATATATATGAAATAAAATTGGCTTAGTCCATTCCATAACCTTCCAAATTGATTCAATAGCTTAAAAAAAACACGCAGATCTAAGGTCTGCCTTTGTACACCTTTTGTTTTATGGATGTTTGAGGGAAATAGTCCAGGGAGAGCCACAAGACAAAATCAAAATGAAAACTATTGTTTAGGATATTCAAACTGTCAAGGCCTCCCGATGATAGAAATAGGGTTATCCAGCAAACCTAGTATTTTAGATGGAGGATTCTGAAGAACTACAAGAAGAAGAATGATGGCTGCTTTATCTATAAAAATCCTAGCCACTCCGCTAAAAACTTTCCTAAAGCTAAGAAGCCAAAGGGCTTCATCCACCTCTTTGAAGAGATAGCTAATCATGCAAGAATCTATCTCAAAATGGAGGACAACCTTGAATCAATCTTCTCCCTGGAAGAAGAATCAATGGAGGAAACTCTCTTCTCCATAGATATGTATAACAATTAGGAGACACTTACACCGATGATATCTACGTAATATCCAGCAATATCGAAGATAACTAGCACTAGGCCAGTCGAATTATCATGCTCAACACTGTGGGATTACTATCTTTGGGGTAGTAAGATTACCCCCAGATATGTCCAACCAATATGTAGATTCCTTTGGTCCATCTATCCTTAAAGAAATAATAACCTTCTATGAGCTTCAAGTGTTCAGAAAGTATGATGGATCCATCTTGAAGCCATTCAGGGTGCACTTGGGATATCCCTTTTGTCATGTGTTAATTATGCTGGCCAATGACTTCCCAAAAGAACTCCTGTGGATATTCTAGTGTCTGTACCACAAATAATATATTCAAATAGAGTTCAAGTGTGATTCCTTCAGGCATTTAGATCAAATTGAAGCAGCTCTAAAGAGATTCATACTGTGGTTCAAACCACGAGAATGCTAGATTCAATGCTTCAAAGTTTCCCATGATGCAATGGTCTTCTTTATGCATCGCGCTATAGGAATTATAGGCCATGACATCTAAGCTCAACCGAAAATTTCACATCTCTGGAAATTTTCTGTGTCCATACTCTCCTTGTAAAATGAATACTATGAAGCTTAGTGCTTCATTTTCCAACAGAATAGATGTATTCCAAAAGAAATTTCGATGAAAGAATGGGGAAAGTTGAAATACACTAATAATCATCCCCACTGGGATGAAGTTTGACGAGCGGGAAAAAATATCAGCCACAGTATGAAATCATGAGAGATGAAGTCAACAACTCCATAAAAAGTATAAGGCTAAAAGCTCCCCAATAGGAATGCAAAGATTTATCATTCAGAAGGAGTTACTTTTCCAGAGCAATGAAAAGAAACTTGAAAGACCAAGAATGCCTCAGGCAGTAGCACGTCGTAGATTGGTGGATGCAAAAAGGATACACGAGCTTATCGCTGCCGGCACTATTTAACACTGCCTGAAAGATAATATCAGATGACATGTGCAAGAAGTTACCCTCTCCAGTGGGTTACCCTTACCAGTAGGTAACCCTCTCTAGTGGGTTACATTTTCTAGTGGGTTACCCTCCTCTCCAAGGATACCTTGTCAAATGGGTTACCCATGACAGTAGGTTACCCTTTCTAATGGGTGACCCTTATCTCTAAGGAAACCCTTCTCAGTGGGTTACTCTTTCTTCAAAGATAAGGAGCTTATCCATCTGCTTGCAAGATTCCCGTGAAGCTACTAATACACCTGCTTGCAAGCTGCAGTGTCTTTTTCACTTCTGGTACAGTAAATTTTTCTTTCAAGTACTCAAACTTCCTTGATTTTTCAGCAACTTTTTTATTTACCTGCTGGGTCACCGCATCAGCATCTACCTTCTTTGTTACCTTTAGAGGTTCTTCTTGAAGCTCTTTACCACTCCTCAAGGTGATTTCCATGACTTGATTTGGATTTTTTGTGTTAGCTGGCAACCCATCTTTTGGTCTAGTATTTACTGCTTGCGAATTTTTCCCCACGTGCAACTCGAGACTTCTTGTGGATGCTTGTAAATTTTTAAGTCTGCAACAAACTATGTCTGATTAACTAAGATCTTTTTCATCATTTCCTCCATATTGCTGCTTGACTGATTTGGTTAGGACTGTGGCTGTGGGGCGTTCCATGGCTGAGTCTGCCACTTCATGTTGTAGCCATTACCATGATTTGGACTTTTAGCATTGCCTACATACATCACTAATTCTGTATTTAAAGCACACATGGCCGCAGAATGGCCAATATTTCTGCATACCTCACACAAACCACTAATTTGCTGAACTGTATTGATGGCTGTGATAGGCTGTGGAGCTCCTAATTTCATGCTGTTGAATTAATATTGACCAAATTCTATAATGAAGACACCTGTGCTGATAGGGATGTTAATTGATCCACCTCTAGTACACCTGCAACTCCTATTATGGCACATCTAAAATCTAAATGCCACTCGAGATTTCCTTGTGCTATGCGATTCAACAATGTTTATAGCTCATCATAAGTCAACTCCAGCGCTTGACCACCTGCGACTGAATCTAGTAAAATCTTTGTATAGTGATCAAGAGCTTCTACAAAAGTATGATCAAGTACCTCATTAGACTATTAGTGGTGTGGACAATCCCAAAGAAGGGCCTTGAATCATTCCCAAGCATAATATAGATTTTTATTTGAAGCTCACTATTTCACTACGAAGTCTCATAGTCTTGCCTGATGGAAAGAATTCGATGTGGAAACTTCTGGCTAAGTTGTCCCATGATGTGATTGAATTGAATGACTCCATATCCAACCACTTTTTAGTTTCCCCAATAATTCAATAAGGGAAGAGTGTGAGCCTTACATAATCAGCATTTATACCTGTCAGAATAAATGTCTTAGTGAGCTCAATGAAATTCTGCAAGTGAACCTATGGATCCTCGTGTGAAAGCCCTGCAAATTTTCCACTGCTAATCAATAGTTGCCCGATGTTGTTCTTAAGCTCAAAATTCCCCCCAGAAGTCGGTCTTAGAATGGGAAAAGTTAAATTTGTTGGAAGTGGGACTACCATTTCCCGAATAGTCCTGTGCGCAACTTGTTGTTCCTCAGCCATTTGCGTAGGATTTTCTTAGTCTTTTTGGATCTTAGGAATTCTTGGGAGAAGTATTGCTTCTCTCCTTTGTTGATGGTAAATTTGCTCGGGTTTGGATCTTGGTTCAACCGACTCCTTATCCCTTGCCAGCTTACCACTTTTAAAACCTATTTTCTGCAATAACAAAACCAAGACCAAGCATAAAACACCAAATAAATCTAAAAGTAAAACTAAAATAAATAATTTTCAAAATACAAGTCACCGAAAATGGCACGAAAAACTTGATAGCGCCCAAGCGCACATGCAAGTGTACGTGGTCTTATCAAGTAGTAAAGTGGCCTAATGAAAGCCAAGTATTGATCCCACAGAGACTATATTTCGTAATGAATTGATTTTGGTTCACAATTTAGATTCAATTGATGTAAAAGTAATGAAAATAAATAGTTTAGAAATTGTAAATTAAAAATAAGCAATGCGGAAACTAAAGGTCTTGAGACAATCAATAAGAGAAAACCCAGGGTTGAAGAACTTCGAACAATCATATTATGCTTTTGGATTTCATTCGTTAACTTGCTTATCTTAGTTGTTGATTCTTATGGTTCTTCAATCACTAATATATTACCTAAGTTAAACCTTACACCTACATCATTGAATGGGGATACAATAATTCACTTAAGTTCTTAACAAATATCATCCTACATATGAATTAAGTAAGGTATCTATGCACATCCCTGTCTTAGATACTAATTCAAGTTTTGTATTTAATAATGAATCAAGAACCGTACTCTGCTTATTCCTATGGTATATCACCCTATTATTTCTCCTGAGTTTACCAGGTTAACAATGGATGTATTCCTAGGGTCGTGAATCCTTAAAATAGTTATAATAAGAATAACCAAAGAACTAATATTGATAAGAAAAGCAAACAAACTTAATCCAAAGCAATAATAGTCATGTTCTTGGCTTCAACCCTCGAAAAGGGTGTTTAGCCACACATAGTCATAGTCGTAATAAAAAAATAGTAATTAATGACTAAAAATATGAATGAACTAAATAAAAATAATAAAAACCTAATGAAGTAGTTGTATTATCCCTTTACTCTCCAAAATATGTCCAAAGATGTGTAAAAACGTGATACAACATGTATTTATAGTATAGGAGCAAGCCCTTTCCGTGTTGGACAAGAAAACCTTCGGTTATTGGAACCTGTACCAGGTGGGGAGGCACCCTAGGTAGAGCCCCACTCCAGGTGAGGTGTCACCTCCAAATCTCCCTACCTCTCTAGAATTTGTTGTTCAAAGGTTTTCTAAGGAACAAGATAACCGAAATGAGCCCGCGTCGCAGGATAATTGCCTTTAGGACCACCAAACATCTATTGGTTACTATTTTAGGACTCTTATGAATATGTTGGTGTTTTACACGCATCCATTGGACTCTCTTACAGTCCACATGCGCCAAAGATACTCTAGGGGTCCAAAAGTGCATCAATCTGCGTATTGTGACTTCGTTGAGCCATTCTGAGCCTTTTTGAGTTGTTCACACTTGATTTAAAGCTTGTATATCATTCATATATCATCATAATTCATTAAAAAATCATCCTATAGTGTTAAACACAACAAGTTAAAGCTCAAAACAACACAATATCCAACATGACAAACTAGAAACATGAGCTAAGCATAGGCTAATTTCTTTTTAATCTTTAACTCGTTGTTTTGATCCTCAGATTGATCCAATTGAACCTTGATCACTAAAAACAAGTTATTTCACATATAATTACACATAAAAACCATTTTGAGCAATTTAAACACAATAGAATCCACTGGAATCAACTAGACAAGCACTTAGCTTTAGCTAGTAACACTAGTTTTCCGGGTTGAACTCTAAATGAATCTTTTAGGTACAAACCTTTTTGAAATAAACTTTGAACATAATAAACACATGATTTAATACTATGATACACATTTATCTCATTATCCACCCATATATCACATGAATCATCCTTAAAATAATGCTAAAAAGGCTAGAATAGTGACACTAGAATACATAAATACACCCAACATCAGTATTGGTTGTACCTGGTATCAAGGATTGAAGGACACGTCACTATGGGCTAGAATTTTCTTCCTTTATATGACAACGCAACTATAACAATACTAAAGTGGATATAGGTGAAGCCTTGGTTTCTCCATTGTCTTGGAAAATCTTCTAGCATCTGTAGATTGATGAACTATTCCTTCTGAGTTGGAAAAATAGGATGCTAGTCTAGTTTTGAGGAAACAATATATTCTTTAAATCCTTTTGGTATCTGCTACACCAAAGAATGAATCTGCAACTATGGGTTACATGACTTCTTTACAAAGGCAGAGTAAGGGTTTAGGTGAGGTAGATGTGTTGAAGATATCTTCTGTTCTGGTGGTAGCACATCTACTTCATATATGTAGTCATATTTACATGACGGATTTTTGGTAGGAGACATATTCACTCGAGCTAGAGATTTACAATAACCGGACATACTTAAAGAAGAAGACTTAAAGGAAGACATATTTTGTATTTTCTGGACTATAAAGACTCGAGGTATTTGTTCTAAAGCTCTAAGGAAAAGACTCAATATAATAGAAAATCTTTTTGTATTTTTGTGGAAAATAAGACTCAATATTTTTTCTTAGGATCTATGGACATGACACAACTGTTATTTATTGGAAAATCTAATAAAAGAAACTACGACTCGATTATGTACAAGATGCAGAATACAATAACTGGAAAACAGTGACTCTGATAATGAAATTAAAACTATGAAACTAATATGTACAAGACTTGAGTAGGAAAACATAGAGAGTAAGAACAAAGAATGTATCTAAGAGTAGCAACTGGGACAAGTAAAACTTAAGACTAAGAATAAAAATGTAAAGCTAGCTCATGTGTTTGCAATCAGAAGAGGGGGATGCAAACTCCTAGTTTCTCCCGACCTCCAAAAGTGGAGATGGCATTAATACTAAATAGACAGAGAGGCAAATGGGCATTGAGGACTACCAGCGAGAGACGCCAAGCGATTAGGCAATTGACCCCAAACTTTCCAACATGACAGGCGATTTCAAGACCATGTAGGTGGCATGCCATACGAAATCAAAGCTTCCATCAACACCACAGACATAGAGCCTAAACTTTCCAACATGACAGGTGATTCATGACCATATAGGCAGTATGCCATACAAAATCAAGGCTTTTAATCGACACACCATAGCTTTCTTATGATTGAGCTACACATCTATATAAACTATATGCTTTTTAGCTACAATGACTTCGCAACCCACAATAGGATGACATGACTTTGAAACTACAAGCTACACATCAAAGAGGTTTTACCTTGGTAACAAAGCCTTTGCAATCCAAAGATAGGATGGCTTGACTTCGCCAGTCTTAGAATATATGAAATCCTTTGTCTCATCAGTACAAAACTATTTCGTATATGACTAAAATGGGTCTTATGGTGGCTCTCCCTGGTCTATTTTCCTCAAACATCCATAGAACAAAAGATGTACTAAGGCAAACCTCATATCTGCGTGTTCTTTCTAAGATATTGAACCAATTCGAAAAGGTATAGCATGGACTAAGCCAACTTTGTATCATATACATGGAAAGGAATTAGGCGTCTACATCACGTGGAAGAAGTTGGCATCATTTTATAAGAACGAAAAGTAATTTTGGAGTGCCATTGTTTCCATCACAACAAGCTCTTCGCTGTAGTATTTCCCTACCCCCTACTCTGACCTAAAGGATCGAAGTACCCATCCCTTTGGAAGACAGACAGCAAGAGAAAGAGACTTTAGCCAACAAACTTCTTTATTGAAAATAGAGAAACTTTACAAGAGGATTTTAGGTAGAGAGAATGATAATATATTTGAGTAGAGAGAATGTTTCCCTCTGCCTAAAGGCCTAGGCTTCCTTTTATAGGATAAGGAAACTTACTAGCTAAGCTAGACTATGGATAAACATAAAATAAAACATTACATGAAAGACCAATATTGAATACTGAAAGTTGAATACTAAAAACTGAATCATCCATAAGAAATACTCTAGTCTGAAAGCCTCTAACTGTTTGAATTATGGAGTTGATGGGACAAGCCCCCAACTAACTCTAACTACTGAAAACTATAATGAAATGCTGAAATAATACTCTATCCTTGATTTATGAGGACTCACCACTAAGTCTGCTATTGATAGGTTGGACTGCTAAGTGCGGTCAGGAGCCTATGTGTCTAAACTTATGATATAAGACATCATAGTGCAAAAAAAAGATATATATTAGTACTTTGAATGTACTGGTATGCTAAGTGTGGTAGGCTGATATGCATGGGTTCATATGCAAGAACAATAACTGACTGAGTAACATAAACATAACTAAATGAGAGAACATGTATGGTTACATAAATTGTAGCTGAGATCATGTTAACACTAGTTACTGAGTTCTAAATACTAATTAACAGATATTTGAGTTTACTGATATTGTAATACTGATAATTGAGTGACTATTTCTAATAGTTCTAATAGATAAATGGGTAACTGTTTCTGATAGTACTGAATTTGTATAGCTGAACTGTGTTCTATACTAAGCTAGGTGACTATATTTGACCGTCTTAATTTTGTAGAGATGAACTGAGTTCTATATTGATATAGGTGATTGTATCTGACAATCTTGATTTTGTAGAGCTGAACTGAGTTCTACACTGAGACTGAAACTATAGGAGGTAATCATCTAATCGATATGCCCCTCTCCAAATAGATTGGGGTCCAACCTGCAACCCCATTTGGATGGGTGTCAGTATCGTGCCATGGGTAAAGATAAGCTGTGAGTTAACCTGACATGAAGCTCTTTGTCAACCCTCACTGGCAGGAAAACTCATACGAGATGTATAAACCCTAGTCTGGCAGAAAGATATCTCAACCTATACTGGCTACATAGTTCTATAATTCAGGGATTGTTACTAAGGGTCAAACCTCTACTGGCAGGAATGTCCCTATCCTTGGGTTCGCTCGGTGGTGAATTCTACTCCCAACTAAATAGACACTGAACTGATTTCTAGTCTATACTAGGCTTGACTGAACTATTACTGATCGTACTGTCTAACTGAACTAAACTGAGATCACTGCGTTTCATGAATTGACAGAGTACTACTGAATCTAGTTAACTGACTGAGTTCACTGAATTCTAAACTAAATACTGAACTAAGAGAGTGACTGATTACTGAGTACTACTGTTTGTAACACTATTGAGACTTTTCTGTAACTATTGTAGCTCTAGGTAAACAACTAAATTTTTGAGTATTGAATACCCCCAAGACTAGTTAGCATGAAAAGTAGAGCATAGAGTAAACTTGAAAAGCATAAACTGTGCACTTGTTCATAACTTATCCATAGAGACTTTTTCTCAAACACTTGAAAGGCATAAGTTTACACATATACTAGCACGTTATGATTTTCCCCATTTAATTCACATGAGCATTTTAACAATCACTTGGGGAGAACAACTATGCACATGATACTAAACAACTTGTAGGCATCATAACATCAATTCCCAAATTCATAAATTCAATGGATTCACCATGAATTCACATGATACTACACACATGATAATTAATTCCACATGAAACTCATAATAGACCATGGATTAGAAACCCAATTAATATTATAATCATGAATACACTTAATTCCAATCCTAGAAATCATAAAATCAATCTACTTGGAGTTTTAAAAGAGTTTCTTGGACTCCAAGGGCGGAAGGAACCCTTGGATGAACAGTTCACATACCTGAGTAATTGAATTAATAAAGGTTTGTGGTGATTTCTTGAATCTTGAACCTTGAATTAGAAGCCCTAGGGTTTTGTTCTTGAGTAATTTTGAGAATAGTCAATGGATTTTTCCTCTAAAGTGGCTAAATCTCATGTTTTGGTGGCTGATAGATGTGGAAAAATGACCTAAATACCCCTGAGAACACGGCTTTTAATGACTAAAAATTGGCCTAGAGATGCGCAGACCAACGCATAGCATCAATGGGATCGATGCAATGGCCAATGCACCGCATCGAGTCTGCGTTAGTTCACTGAAAATTGCACAGAGAGGTGGGGAAAAATATTCATCAATATGATAGGCGATGTGGTGCGTCGAGATTGCATCGATACACTGGTTTGGGATCCCAAATGTGCTTTAAACGATGCTTGAAAAACCTGAAACTCGTCCAAGAACAACTACTGACATTCCTGATCATGATGCAACTTAAAGATTGATATTTAATGGTTGTAAGGGTCGCAAAATAAGATTTCCAACTATGAAGGCTAAAATAACTCTAAGTATGAATACTTAGCTAAAATTTTCTAAGTCTGGGACCTTTTAACAAGCTTTGAAAGATTGAATTAAGATTAGGATTTTGCGGGGTCTTACAATATATCCCCCTTAGAAACATTCATCCTTGAATGAGACTGACAAAGATGGGAGAACTCATAGACTAAAAGTACATACTGGACTGCACAACTGAAGCATGATTTCATGGCTGAGACTACTTATATACTAAATTATACTATTGAACATGCATAACTAATGCATGATTTTATAACTAAAATTACTGATAAGCTAAGTTTATATACTAAACATGCATATCTGATGCATGACTACATGACTGAACTGATTCATGAATGAATGACTGAGTCTACAGCGTTACTTAATACCAAGTTGGTAACTACATCTGAATATGAAATTGAGTAAATTTAAGGAAAACTGTTACCTTGAGTTGAGTCTGAGTTTGCAAAGAAGAGATGAGCATACTTGGTCCGCATATATGCTTCTTTTTCCCAAGTATCTCCCTCAACAGACTAATTTTGCCAAATAACTTTGACTAGAGAGACTTCTTTGTTCCTCAGTCTGTGAATCTGATAATCAAGGATTTCGACTGGAATTTCCTCATAAAAGAGGCTGTTCTGAACATCTATACCCTCTACAGGGACTACAACTCCTGGATCACCTATGCATTTTTTTAGCAAGGAGACATAAAACACTGGGTGCACTGAAGCTAAGTCTGAAAGAAACTCAAGCTAGTAAGCTAGCTTTTCAAAATGGCTGAGAATTCGATAAGGACCGACATATCAGGGATTGAGCTTCCCCTTCTTGCCAAATATCTTCACTCCTTTCATAGGAGAGATTTTGAAATACATATAGTCACCAACCTCAAACTCTAGATCCTTTCTGCACAAGTCAGCATATGATTTCTGTCGGCTTTGAGCTGTCTTAACCCTTTCCCTGATCAGCTAAACTTTTTCTAAGGTATCAAATACCAAGTCAGGACCTACCACTGCGACCTCACCCACTTCTAACAAACCAATGGGAGATCTATATCTCATCTCATAGAGCACCTCAAATAGATCCATCAAAATACTGGAATGATAACTATTGTTATATACAAACTTAATCAAGGGCAAGTGGTCATCCCAAATACCCTTAAATTCAATGGTACACGCTCTTAGCATATCTTCTAAAGTCTGAATGGTCCTTTCTGCTTGACCATCTATCTAAGGGTGGAAGGTTGTACTGAGGTGAACTTAGGTACCAAGACCCTTTTGGAAGGCTTTCCAAAAATGACAGGTAAACTGGGTACCTCTATCTAAGATAATGGATAATAAAACTCTGTGCAATCTAACCAACTATTTGACATAGAGCTTGGCATAATTGTCGGCTGAATAAGAGGTATGGACTGGTAAAAAATAAGCTGACTTGGTAATCTTGTCTATGATAACCCATATAGAATCATGCTGACGACGAGTACGAGGAAAACCCATTATAAAGTCCATGTTCACTTTTTCTCATTTCCATGTGGGAATACTGAACTCTTGCATAGACCTACTAGGCTCCTGGCGTTCAATCTTAACCTACTGACATGTTGAGTATTTAGCTACAAACTTTGCAATATCTCTCTTCATCCTACTCCACTAATAGACTTCCTGCAAGTCGCGGAACATCTTAGTGGCTCCTAGATGAATAGAGTAGCATGCACTATGAGCTTCTGCAAGAATTCACTGCCTCAAGTTATCTATACTTGGCATACATAGCCGACCCTGGCAATGCAATACACCATCTCCCCATAGGGATAAAACCTCCACTTTTTGATCTCTGACTAACTTTTTTAACTTAACTAGACTAAGATGTCTATCCTGCTTTTCCTTCACCTCAGAAACCAGAGATGATTCTAAACTACTTTGCACCCATACACTACCTTCTGCTGAATCGACTAAGCGGACACCTAGTCGGGCAAGATAATGAAAATCCTAAGCTAACTTCTTCTTATTCTCATCCACGTGAGCAACACTACCCATCTAAGAGCATTAGCCACTACATTAGCCTTGCCTGGATGATACAGAATATTCATATCATAGTCTTTCAACAACTCCAACCACCTTCTCTGATGGATTTTTAGGTCTTTATAAGAGAACACATACTGGAGGCTCTTATGGTCTGTGAACACATCAACATGTACCCCATACAAATAGTGCCTCCTAATCTTTAAGGCAAATACTGTAGCTGCTAACTCAAGATCATGAGTGGGGAAGTTCTTCTCATGGGGCTTAGGCTGTCTAGAGGTATAGGATATGACCTTATCTCTCATCATCAAAACATACCCCAATCTAACTCTGAGATTTCATAATATACCACAAACCTATCTGAACCTATGGTAGAGTCAAAACTGGAGCTGTAGTAAGTCGAGTTTTCAACTACTAAAAATTCTTCTCACAAGAATTTGACCACTGGAATTTGAATTTCTTTTTAGTTAATCGGGAAATAGGGGATGCAATAGATGAAAATCCCTCAACAAACCATTATAAATAGCCGACCAAACTCAAGAAATTCCTGATATTTGTGAAAAAATGGGCCTGGGCCAGTTTCTTATCACTTTGGTCTTTTGAGGATCCACTCTAATGCCATCACCAGAAAATATATGACCAAGGAAGCCTACTTACCTTAGCCAAAATTCATTCTTACTAAATTTGGCAAACAATTGATGGTTTTTGAGAGTCTGTGACACTATTCTGAGATGTTCTGCATGATCATGTTCACTACAAAAGTAGACCAGAATCTCATCAATGAAGACTATAATGAACATATCCAAGTACTTCTTGAACACACGGTTCATCAAGTCCATGAAAACTGCTGGGGCATTGGTGAGACCAAATGACATGGCTAGGAATTTAAAGTGACCACACCAAGTTCTAAAAGCTATTTTTGGAATATCACATTCTCTAACTCTGAGCTGATGAGAGCCTGATCTGAGGTCTATCATAGAAAAGTAACTGGCACCCTGAAGTTGGTCAAATAATTCATCGATTCTGGGAAGTGGATACTTGTTCTTGAACATGACTTTATTCAACTAACAGTAGTTAATACATATTCTAAGAGAACCTTCTTTCTTATGCACAACTAGAACTGGTGCACCCTAAGGGAACACGCTGGGCTGATGAATCCCTATTCTAGGAGATCCTTCAACTGTTCTTTTAATTCCTTGAGTTTTTCTGGAGCTATTCCGTATGGAAGAATAGATATGGGCTGAGTGTCTGGAAAAAGGTCAATTCCAAAGTCAATTTTCCTCTCGGGAAGAACTCTGGGAAGATCTTCGAGAAATATATCTGGGAATTCACATGCTACTGGAACTGACTCAAGACTGGGAGTATTAAAACTAGAATCCTTAACTAAAATGATATGATAGACACACCCCCTAGATATTATTTTTCTCGCCTTTAGGTAAGAAATAAGCTGACCCTTGAGTGTTGAGGTACTACCCCTCTATTCCAGGAAAAGTTCATTCGAAAACTAAAATTGGACAATTCTATTTCTATATTTAGCTAAGGCATAGAATGAATGAATCCAATCCATGCCTAGAATGACATCAAAACCTATCATCTCTAATTCTACTAAGTCTGCTGAATTGTCTTTTTGAGATATCATAACCGAACAGTTCCTGTATACCTTTCAGGCTATGATAGATTTACCCACTGGAGTAGAGACTGAGAAAGGCTCTGCTAGAATTTAGAGATTGACTCCGAAGTCAACATCTATATAAGGAGTTACAAAGGATAAGGAAACTTCTAGATCTAGTAAAGCATAAACATTCGTATGATAAACTTGTAATGTACCGGTTGCCACATCAGGAGAACTCTCTTAATCCTATCGGGATTTAAGTGCATAGAGTCTATTTGGGTGTTGCCCACAGGTGGCATTGGAAATGGCACCTTGCTGATTCGGGCGATCAGATTGAGCTGGGGGATGATTATGCTGACTCTGAAAACCCATATGAGGACACTGTATAACCTTGTGGCCTGGCTTACCACATCCAAATCATACATTGCCACCAGATATATAGATACTTTGATGGTTTCTGCCATACTTCTGGCAAAAAAATTTGTTCGAGCACTGCTAAGACTACCCTGGGATTTAGGGCCTGATGCCCTATCTCTATTACCATCTCTAAATTTTGGTGTTGGAGCACTAGCTCAAGATGGAGCTAGAACAGAAGATTTTGGGCAGAACTGAGGATGATTACCGCCTCTAACTTAGGCTGGGCGAAGCTAAAGCTACTGGTTCTAACTCTCTTATTTTCCCTCTCTTTCTTCTTATACTTAGCCTCTTCTATTTGCTGAGCATGGACCATGATGATGGATATTCCATCTCCTTAATCAAAATTATAGTCCTACACTCCTTGACCACACTATTAGACACACCATACATAAACTTACTTATCTTAGATCTGCTATCTTCTACCATATGAGGGGCATATCTAATTAACTAACTAAACTTGAGAGAATACTCTTATACTGTCATGTCGACCTGCTTCAAATTAATAAACTCTTAAACCTTCGCTTCCCTTAACTCTAGCGGTAAGAACCTATCTAGAAAAGCAATAGCAAACTCCTCCCATTTTATGGGCCCTGCATCTGCAGCCTTCTCTACTTTACACTAGTTGAACCATGAGTGAGCCATATCTTGTAACTGGTATGCGGATAACTCAACACTTTTATTAGCAGTTACCCCCATAAAATCTGTAACCTTATGCACCTGATCAAGAAATTCCTGTGGGTCCTTATTTGACTTTGACCTAGTAAAAGAGGGAGGGTTCATTTGGGTGAAGTCTCAAATCCTAGATGCAATAGTATTTACCATTGGGTTAGCCAGAATGATAGCTGGGCATTCATTTTGGGCTACCACAGAATGATCTAGGGTGGTAAAAACTGCTTTAAATTTTTTGTGGGAGACATGCTCATCCAGAGGATCTGGATGGACGGGATGAGGTACTGGCTGGTCTCCTATTTCTCTTCTCTTAGTCCTTTTTAGAGGCATATTCTGTAAATAGAAGGGGAAAGGATTATATTGAGAGTTTAACTGGAGCTTATGCTCATTCACACGACATGAATACTGAAAGAAGGGAAACTTTAACTAAGATATCTAATAGCCTCCTGTCCATAAGCGTGACATGCTACACAGCTATGCACCAGACTCTACTAGATGTGAATTTTAGACTTCCTAATACTCATTTGAACCTTAGGCTCTAATACTAAATTTATAATGCCCCGATTTTATACTCCGATTACTACACAGTGCTAGCGACCTCAAATGACCACCAGCTAACCCATGACTGGTACCTGCTATGAGCATTGAATAATAATAATGCTGTAATAATAATAAAACTAAAATAATTACAAAAGTTATGCTAAAAATACCATAAAGTTCATAACTAAAAAACCAATACTGAATACTGAAAACTAAAACATCCACCTGAAATACTCTAGTTTGAAAGCCTCTAACTATTTGAATTATGAGGTTGATGGGACAAGACCCCAACTAACTTCAACTACTACAAACTATACTAAAATGCTAAAATAATACTTTGTCCTCAAACTATAAAAAGTCACCACTAAGTCTGCTACTGATAGGATGGATTGCTGAGTACGGTTAGGAGCTCGTATGTCTGAACCTATGATATAAGACATCATAGCACAAAAGAGAGGTAGGTTTCAGTACTTTGAATTTACTAGTATGATAAGTAAGGTAGGTTGATATGCATAGGTTCATATGCATGAACGATAACTAACTGAGTAACATGAACATAACTGAATGAGAGAACACGTATGGATACATAAATTATAACTGAGATTATGTTAACACTGGTAACTGATGTCTGAATACTGAATAACAAATATCTAAGTTTACTGATATAGTAATACTGACAACTGAGTGACTATTTTAACAATCTTAATTGATAACTGGGTGACTATTTCTAACAGTCCTGATTCTGTTGAACTGAACTGAGTTCTATACTAAGATGGGTGACTATATCTGATAGTCTGGATTCTATAGAGTTGAACTAACTGAGTTCTATACTAATCTGGGTGACTGTATCTGACAGTCCTAATTCTGCAGAGTTGAACTAAGTTCTATACTGAGACTGAAACTAAAACTGAAACTATGGGAGGTAATTATCTAACCGACATGTCCCTCTCTAAATGGATTGATGTCCAACTTGTAACCCTAGTTAGAAGGGTGTCAGTACCATGCTACGGGTAAAGACAAGCTGTGAGTTAACCCTCTCTAATAGAAAGCTCTTTCATCAACCCTCGCTGGCAGGAAAACTCATACGAGATGTATCGATCCTAGTCTAGAAAGAAGATATCTCTACCTATGATAGCTACATAGTTTTGTAATGTAGGGATTGCTACTAAGGGTCAAGCCTCTACTGGCAGGAATCCCATCATCACTGGGTTTGATTGGTGCTGAATCTTACTCCCAACTGAATAGACACTAAATTGATTTTTCGTCCATACTAGGCTTGACTGAACTGTTACTGATCGTATTGTCTAACTAAACTGAACTGAGTTCACTGGGTTCCGCTAACTAATGGAGTACTACTAAATCTGGTTAACTGACCGAGTCACTGAGTTCTGAACTAAATACTGAACTGAGATTGTAACTGATTATTGAGTACTATTGTTCGTAACACTATTGAGACTATTCTGTGACTACTGTAGCTCAAGTTAAATAGCTAAATTTTTGGGTATTAAATACCCCCAGGACTCTATAGCATGAAAATTAAAGCATAGAGTAAACTTGAAAAGCATAACACTATGCACTTGTTCATAACTCATCCATAGTGACATTTTATCAAACACTTGTTAGGCATAAGTTTACACATATACTAGCATGTAATGATTTTCCCTTACATGAAATTACTCTACATGAGCTTTAAAAGAGTTTATTGGACTCCAAGGATGGAAGAAACCCTTAGATGAACACTTCACATACCTGAGTACTTGAATTAATGAAGGTTGATGGTGAGTTCTTGAATCTTGAACCTTGAATTAGAAGCCCTAGGGTTTTCTTCTTGAGTAATTTTGAGAAAAGTGAATGGATTTTGCCACTAAAGTGGCTAAATCTCATGTTTTGAGGGATGATAGATGTGGGACAATGAGCCAAATACCCTTAAGGACGCGTCTTTTTAATGACTGAAAATTAACCTAGCGACGCGCAGACAGACACACCGCATCAATGGGATTGATGCGGTGGCTGGCGCGCCGTATTGATTCTATGTTGGTTTACTAGAAATTGCACTGAGAGTTGGGGGGAAATATTCATCGACATGATAGGTAATGCAGCGCATTATCCTGAGTTCTGAATTCCTGAGGCATGGATAAAGTCAAAGCAATGGTTTTCTCTACCTCCATTATTGGGTCTTGTCTACTTCCTGGGACTGGATTACTAGTAATCTCGTATTTCTAGGAGATTAATTGAGAGTCCCTTGGTTTGCTAGAGTGATTCTCTAACATAGATGGACAATCCTGCTTAGGCAATTGGATCGATTGCTGTGAAGTATATTCATCACCTTTGACATATTTATTAGTATAGAGGTTATTATTAATATCAAATGACCATTTACTAATGAAGGGTTGTGGTTAGCCACCAATGATGATGTCCTTGGATGTCCCCTTCTCTGCAATGAAAGCAGATCTAGGAATGTCTTCTGCAGCTGGATGAGGATCATCAAGATATTAATGAAAAGCTATGCCTTTCTATGAGGCTCGTGCTTTCCTCTTCGCCTTTTTGGACTTGGGACATTCTTTTGCAAAGTGTCCTTTATAAAGGCAGATGAAGCATTTATGCTTACCTGGATCTTTTTTCCTGGAGAATTTGTCATCTTTGCTGATAATTAGTTCTTTGTCCGGTGGTTTCTTCTTTCTGGCTTATCTGAACTGCATGTATCTCTTGTGCCTTGCCTGACACCTTGAGCTCTGTAGAGATCCTCCTAGATTGAGGGCTAGATCATTTTGCATATCATTAAAGTGGATAGATTGGGAACATTCATCCGATATGGAGTTATCGAATAAAGTTTCTTTATGCTTCTCAGAAGGATGGAAGTCTACGTGGTAAGATGGATATTTTGGCATGAGCTCATCATCCCTTGGAATAATAAAATCAGGTATACTTAATTAAGCTTGATCAAGTTAACAACCTTGTCATTGGTGTTTAGAAGAAAGTACTTTAGAGAGACCTGTTTGTCATTATGGGATTCCTTGTCAGGGATCTGCAAGAGATCATCTGAAGTGGCAAAATATGGTTTACTTCTTGTGATCATCATATGTGCCGGATCAGCCTTGTTGTCCTGCAATCTGCAATCATTCTTCAGGATCACAATCTTGTGATGCTCAATAAATAGGAGAAACCTCTGATGGCCCTTCATATAGGGTTTCTGCTGTTTGGATCTCAAGATCATTTACTAGGACTATAAGGGCTGGATTATTGAAAAAAGGAGTAGGTGTAGAGACCATCGTATCAGCATCATAGGGAACCCTACTAGAGCACCTTATCTTCCCCACACTTAGTGTCATAACATCTCTTCTTGCCCATATAATATCTAATTGTTGTTCATTTTCTAGAGGTAAAGTGAATTGCATAGATGAACGAGGTAGAGAAGGTTGGCCTAACCCCGATTGAGAATATCCAGGAAGGAATATGGCAGATGCTTTTATATATTATTGTATAGTATCATCATTTCCTTTTGTAGTAAAGCACAATCGCATTTCAGATTCAGGATCACTTCTTCAAGAGAGGTTATCTCCTTATGTTGTTGGGCAAGAAATGGTAGAAATAGAGTTCCTAGCAGGCATTGTTCAGACAGGATGATCTGCAACTTCTCTTCGAGTGCTTTGATAAGTATGGCATGTTAAGGGGCGACTAAAGCACTTTCCGATCGGATAGCATATGGTAATTTTGGAGCTCAGGTTAGGTTATCCTTTGCAGAGTGTTGTTCTGGTGGGTAAGCATTTATGTGACTAGATTATGAAAGGGGCATCACAAGCATTTATGGATTAACCTTAGATTGGGTAACTGCTGCTTCTCTTCTTTTGCAGATTCTATAGTCACAGTCAATCTTCCATGGGTAATGTCCTGAGAAAAGGCATTTATGCCATATCAGACTACAACCCTCATGATTGAAGTTCTTTATCTAATCATGTTGTCTCATAAAACTAGCGAGGAACCTGAGGATGGCTCCTGGGTCCTTTATATCAGGAATATCATCACTTGGGTTGTACATGGGGATGTAAAAGGTGGTTTTGGATGGCATTTTAAAATAGTGGTGGTCGAAATCATTAGTGGTCACGTGATGTTAAGGATGGGCTAACAAATCCTTATATTTCATGATCCATGAAGCTGGGATAATGCTAATCAGTTTATCCCTAGATGTGTTTCTTGGGATCTTGGGGTACTCTATGTTTTTATCAGTTTGTGATGGTCAAGAATAGAGATTTCTTCCCACTTGGAGGAAATAGGTTCATGTTAATGTTTTGAACTTGCCAGGCTATCTAACAGTGGAGAGTTGCCTGACTGGCATCTCTGTCCGGCAGAGCATCAAGAATTTGGACCTAGATCTTTAATGCCCTCATTAGATGTGGATCAGTTAATGGTATGTTGAAGTTGGGGAACATGGTAACAAAGACTGTACCATCATCCAGAATAATCTTTGATGAACACAAACTTTCATGTTGGTACTTATTGAATCTAGTATCAAGAAGTGAAATTTGCTCCACAATTGGCCGGCCTTTTCTCTCTTGATATGTCAACGTAATTCGTATATCACCAATATGGAGATGAGTAAATCCAAGACTTTTCCATTGATATGGAAAGTCCTCTGGTATCTGTAGTGATATGAACTGTTCCTTTGGGGTTACCAGAATAGGGTGATGAACAAGTGGTGTTGCAGCAACATGTTCCTTAACTCCCTATTACTTTTCGGGGACCATAGATTGGATCTTCATCCAGGGATTGCATACCTTTCTAGCAACAACTAAATAGGGGTTTTGTAAAGGCATGGTACACATATGTTCTTGTGATGGTAACAACTCTACTTCATATATGTAGTCAATTTTGACATGACATCGTATCACTAGAAGTGGCAGACATGTTTGTCTTGACAAAAGGATTATATGAACTGGATGAGGACTCTATATTTGTTCTAAGATTCTATGAACAAAACTCAAAAAAATGAAAATCTTTTTGTATTTTGTGGTCTAACTCTTTTTATTTATTCTAAAAATCTAAGGATAGTAACTACAACTCAATTATGTACAAGACACAAACTATGATAATTGGAAAACACTGACTCTGATAATGGAAATAAAACTATAAGTGAAATATGTATAGGACTTTGATAGTGACAAACTGGAAAGTGAATGCTACAGACTCGATGTTAAGCTAATATCTAAGACAAAGAAAAATTAAAAACAAAAGAAACTAAGAAAGTAAAGATGGATCACGTGATTGCAATCAGCAGAGGGGGATGCAAACTCCTGAATCCTTCTGACGTTCGGGAGTGGGGATGGCTCTGATACCAAATTGATAAGGAGGCAGAGGGGCACAGAGGGATACCGGTGAGAGTAGATAGGTGGGTAGGCAACATACCCTGAACTTTCAGACATGAAAGTCAGTTTCACGACCATGTAGGCAACATGCCATACGAAATCAAAGCCTCCATCAACACCACATGTACAGAGCCTAACCATTGAAACATGATAGGTGATTCACGACCATATAGGCGGCATACCATATGAAATAAAAGCTTTTAATCAACATACCATATATTTCCTATGATTGAGATACACATCCATATAGACGGTTTTCTTTTTAGATAAAAACACATTGCAACCATTAATGGGATGGCATGATTTTGAAACTACAAGCTACACATCAAGGATGGTTTGCCTTGGTAACAAAGCGTTTGTAACCCAAAGATGGGATGGCTTGAATTTTCCATTCTTAGAACACGTGAATTCCTTTATCTCTTTAGTACAAAACTATTCTGTATATGACTAAAATAGGTTTTACGGCTGCTCTCCGGGGCTTGTTGCCCTCAAATGTCCGTGGAAAAAAAAGGTGTACTAAGGCAGACCTTAGATCTACGTGTTCTTTCTGAGATATTGAATCTATTTGGAAAGCAATGGCATGGACTAAGCCAATTTCGTTTCATATACATGGAAAGGATTTTGGTGTCTACGTCGCGTGGATGAAGCCGACATCATTTTATAAACATGGAAAGAAACTTTGGAGTGCCATTGTTTCCATAACAACAAACACTTCACCATAGTATTTCCCTACCCCTTACTCCGACCTAAAGGATCAAAGTACCTATCCCTTCGAAAGAGAGAAAGCAAGATCAAGAGAGTTTAGCCAACAAATATCTTTATTAAAAATAGAGAAACTTTACAAGAGGTTTTTAGGTAGAGATAATGATGATCCCTCCCTAAAGGCTAGGGATTCCTTTTATATGAGAAGGAAGCTTACTACCTAATCTAGACCATGCTTAAACATGAAATAAAATATTATAATCCTATCCTAAAAGCTAAGGGATAGGCATAATCCGTTATGATTGGATAAGTCTTATTCGTTTAGAAGGGATAAGCTTTACCTGTTATGATTGGATAAGCCTTATCTTTATTCACATTGGGCCCTACTAATATGTGGGGGGGAGGGGCAAGTAAAAATAAAAGAAACTATGTTGTTGGCATGTGACAGGATGCGCAAGCATGTGAGTTAATAGCTTGCAAGTAGGTACATCAGCTGCTTCACAGGCATCTTGCAAGCAGGTGGACAAGATCCTTGTCTTCAAAGTTGCTGAGTTAGCAGCTTCAAAAACCCATTTGAAAGGGTAACCCACCGAGGAGGGTTTCCTTGGAGATGAGGGTAACCCACTGGCATGAGTAACCCATCTAACGGGGTTTCCTTAGAGAGAAGGGTAACCCACCAGAAAGGGTAACCCACTAGAGAGTGTAACCCACTGGAAAGGGTAATCTGTTAGAGAGGGTAACTTTCTTGTATATGTTATCTAACTTCATCTCTTAGGCCACAATATTGGATAGTGCCTACAACGATAAGCTTGCATATCTATCTTCTATCCACCAATTAACTCTGCGCTTTCGCCGGAGGCATTCTTGGCCTTCCAAGTATCTCTTCATTGATCTGGTGAAGTAGCCTCTTTAGCTAGATGATGAATCTTTGCATTCATATTAGGGAGACTTCACCCTTATATTCTTGATGGAGTTTATGATTTTATCTCTCATGATTTTGTACTGTGGATGATGTTCTTTTGCCTCTCCCCAGATATACGAAATTTCTAAAGGAGTAAAATTTTTGATCGAGATTGGACATCGTGGCCTGTTATTCCTACAGGGTGATGCACCAAGAAAACCATTACATCATAAGAATATTTGAAGTATCAAATCCAGTATCCTCGTGGTTTAAACCACAACATGAATCTCTGTAGAGCTGGTTGAATTCGATTGAAATGCCTGAAGCCATCACATTTGAACTCTATTAGAATGTAATGATGGTGACACAGATACCAGAATAGCCACAGGAGTTCTTACGGGAAGTTATTGGCCAGCACAATGAACACATGACAGAAGGGATATTCTGGGTGGACTCCACACGGCTTCAGGATAAATCCACTATACTTTTTGAATACTTAAAGCTCATAGAAGGTTCTTCTTTCTCTGAGGATGGATGGATCAAACCGATCAAAATATTGGTTGACCAGATATAGGGGGTAGTCTTCTAGCCCAGAAGATTGTAAGCCCACAGTGTTGAGCATGAGGATTCGACTGGCCTAGTGCTGGTTGTCTTATTCATGTTGGATATCAGGTAGATATCATCGGCTTAGATGTCACCTGATTCTTCATATACATATATGGAGAAGAGAGTGTCCTCCATTAGTTCTTCTTCCAGTGAGAACACCAATTTAAGGTCATCCTCTATGCTGAGATAGATTTTTGCATGATCAGCTATCTCTTTAAAGAGGTAGACGGAGTCCTTTGACTTCTTGGATATAGGACAGTTTCTAGAAAAGTGGATAGGCTTTATGCAGATGAAGCAGCGATCATTATTTTTCTTGTAGTTCATTGGGATCCTCCATCTGAAATTCCTAATTCACCGGATAACCTTGCTACTATCATCGGGAGGCCTTGGCAGTTTGAACCTCCTGAACAACAACTGTCTTTTCAATCTTAGTTTTTGGTGAGTAGGAGAAGTCAGACTTGGTGAAGAGGTCGTCCTTACTGTAGGCTTGGTCGAGGGATAGATTGTTCTAGATGATCTACTTTAGTACAATCCTCTTTGGGCATATGCTGTCCAGAGCCTGGAAGATGGCCTGCCGGATGTAGCCTATCTGTGGAATGGTTATGGACTTGAACTTCTTCTCCCTAATCATCATTGCATGTCTTTCTAGCATCTTTGGCAGTGATCATACACAGGGTTGTTTCACACTGGGATCCCCACCCAACTCAAAATAGATCTTCACCATCTTCTGGAAGTAAATATCGATGATATTTCTATCTAACGATAGGCACTTCATATTGAAGACCTATTGCTGGAGCTTCTCTTGTCTCTAGCTTGCATCTCTACAGAATACCTTGTACAGGATATTAATGTTAAAGATAAAGTCCTGGGATGTCAGATAGGTGTTCTTAACAAAAATCCCAAGAGCATTCCACCAGTCTCTGAGTATGCCGGAGAATTTGGATGTGAACTCTGAGAGTATCATGTATTTCTCCCGTTCAGCCAGATTCTTCATCACCATCAAAGTTTAGAAGTCCTAGATCAACTAGGGCCAAGATAAAATCTACGAGATAAAGTGCCTACCATTCGATAGAAACATCATCGATATCCACTTCCAGAAGATGGCGAAGCTTAACTTTAAGTTGGGCGCGGACCCCAGCCTGAAGCAAGACTTTGTATCATCATTGTGAAAGATGCTAGTAGGCCACACAACGACGATTATGGAGGAGACATCTTCTAGGCTCTAGACAGCATGTGCATAATGAGGACTGTACTAAAGCAGATTATCTGGAATAATCCATTCCTCAACCGAGCCTGCAACAAGGATGACTATATCACCAAGTCCAATTGCTTCTGCTCTTGCCACAAGATGAGATTAAAAAGACAACTATTATTCAGGAGGTTCAAACTGCCAAGCCTTCTCGATGACAGAATTAGGTTTATCTAGCGAACCATGTATTTTAGATGGAGGATCCTAAGAAACTACAAAAAGAAGAATGATGGATGCTCTATCTGCAGAATGCCTGGCCACTTCGCCAAAAACTGTCCTCAAGCCAAGAAGTCGAAGGACTCTGTCTACCTCTTTAAAGAGATAGATAATCATGGGGGAATCTATCTCAGCATGAAGGATGACCTTGAATCAATCTTATTGCTAGAAGAAGAACTGATGGAGGACACTCTCTTCTACATAGACGCATATGAAGAATCAGGAAACATCAATGACGATGATTTGTACCTGAGATCCAGCAATTGCATACCTTTTTAGCAATAGCTAAATAAGGATTTTGTAAAGGTGTCATAGATATATGTTCCAGTGATGGTAAAACCTCAACTTCGTATGTATAGTCAAGTTTACATGACAACATAACATAGGAGTGATTGACATGTTCGACAAAAGGATTGTGTAAACAAGATAAGTACTCTGTGGTAGACATATTTTTGGTTTTTTCTGGACTATAAGGACTTGATGTATTTTTTCTAAAGGTCTATAGAAAAGACTCAATGAAATGAAAAATCTTTTTATGTTTTATGGACTGACTCTATATTTGTTCAAAGTATCTATGGACAACATACACTAAATATTTTTTCTAAAATCTAAGAAAGTAACTGCGACTTGATTATGTACAAGACACAGATATACAAACCGAAAAACACTTACTCTAATAATGAAAATAAAACTATGACTCAAATATGTACAAAACTTTGGTAGTGAAAAATTGGAAAGTGACGATTATGGAATCAATCTAAGGTTGACAACTAAGACAATGAAAAATTAAAATAAAAGAAAATAAAAATGTAAAACTGGCTCACGTGTTTGCAATTAGCAGGGGTGAATACAAACCCCAATTTCTTCCCTACCTCCAGGAGAGGGGATGGCTCTGATACCAAATAGATAGGGAGGGAAAGGGGCATAAAGAATTGTCGGTAAGAGCAGCCAGGCAAAGGACCGCAGGCGAGACCAACCAGGCGGCTAGGGAAAAGAACCCAAACTTTCCAACATGAAAGGCATTTTCATGACCATGTAGGCAGCACGACATGCGAAATCAAAGCCTCCGTTAACACCATAGTCACAGAGCCTAACCTTTCCAACATGACAGATCATGACCATATAGGTAGCATACGATACAAAATGAAAGCTTTTAATTGACACACTATAGATTTCTTATAAATGAGCTACACATCCGTATAGATGGTTTGATTTTTAACAACAAAGATTTTGCAACCCTTAACGTGATGGCATGACTTTGAAACTATAAGCTATATATCAAGGATAATTTACCTCGGCAACAAAGCCTTCGCAACTTAAAGATGGGATGGCTTGACTTTACCAGTCTTAGCACACATGAAATTCTTTGTCTCCTTAGTACAAGACTATTCCATATATGACTAAACCAGGTCTTATGGTGGCTCCTCCTTAGCCTGTTGCCCTCAAACGTTCATGAAACAAAAGGGTTACTAAGACAGATCTCAGATCTGTATTTTCTTTCTAAGATATTTAATCAATTTTGAAAGCTATGGTCTGGACTAAGACAATTTCATTTCATACACATGGAAAGGACTTAGGCTTCTATGTCGTATGGACGAAGCCGACATCATTTCATAAACGTGGAAAGTAAATTTGGAGTGCCATTGTTGCTATCACAATAACCTTTTTGCTGTAGTATTTCCCTAACCCTACTCTGACTTAAAGGATTGAAGTAACCATCCCATTGGAAGAGAGAAAGGAAGCTCAAGAGAGTTTAGTCAAAAAACATATTTATTGAAAATAGAGAAACTTTACAAGAGGTTTTTAGGTAGAGAGAATGATAATCTCTCTAGGTAAAAGGAATGTTGCCTCTAACCTAAAGTCCTAGGCTTTCTTTTATAGGAGAAGGAAGCTTACAAGATAAGCCTATACTATAAATAAACATAAAATAAAATAATACAATCCTATCCTAACAGCTAAACTAAGGGATAGACATTATCCGTTATGATTGGATGAGTCTTATCCTTTTGGAAGGGATAAGCTTTATCTGTTATGACTTGAGAAGCCTTATATTTATTCACACCGAGCCCTTCTAACATATGGGGGCCAAATAAAAACAAAACAAACTTTGTTGTTTGCATGAGATAATATGTGTAAGCAGGCGAGTTAGCAACATACAAGCAGGTACATCAACAACTTCACAAACATCTTACAAGTAGGTGGATAAGTTCATTTTATTTGAAGTAGCTGAGTTAGCAGCTTCAAAACCCATGTAAAAGGGTAACCCACTGATGAGTATTTATTTGGAAATAAAGGTAACCCACTGGAGAGGGTAACCCATTCAACAAGGTTTCTTTAGAGAGGAGGGTAACCTACTAGAAAAGTAACCCACTGAAGAGGGTAACCCATTGGGAAGGGTAACTTTTTGTACATGTCATCTGACATAATCTTTCAGGCAGCAGTGTTGGATGGTTCCAGCGGCGATGAGCTTGCATATCCTTTTTCCTTCCATCGATCTACTTCGTGCTTCTTCCTATAGCGTTCTTGGCCTTACAAACTCCTCTTCATCGATCTGGTAAAGTAACTCTTTTTTTGTATGAATCTTTACATTCTTGCATAGGAGCCTTCATTCTTATGCTTGTGGCTTCATAGTTCTTGGTCGCATACGATGGATGTTATTCTTTTATTATTCATTAGACTTCATCCCAGTGAGGATAATCATTGGTATAGTCTATTTTCTTTGGAATTTATTTGTTTTCATGGAGATTGAAGCATTGCACTATATTACATTCATATTTAAGAGAGAGTACTAAATCAAGAAATTTCCAGAGTAGTAAAATTTTTGACTGAGCTTGGTCTTCATGGCCCGTAATTCCTACCAGATGATACAACATAAAGGCCGTTGCATCATAGGAATCTTTGAAGCATCGAATCTAGTGTGACCTCAACATGAATCTTTTTGAAGCTAGTTAGATTCGATCATAATGCCAAAAGGCATAACACTTGAACTCCATAATGATATAATATTGATTAAAAATGTACCAGAACAACTATAGGAGTTCTTTTTAGGGGTCATCGCCAGTATAATAAAAATATAATAGAAGAGATATCGTAGATGTTCTTTGAATGACTTCAGGATAAATTTGGTGCTCCTATTGAATACCTGAAGCTTGTTAAAAGTCTGGCTTTCTCGGAGGATAGGTGTATCTGAAAGATCCATATATTTGTTGAACAAATCAAGAGAGCAGTATACTATTTCAAAAGATAATATTCCTAATGTGTTGAACATGAGAGGTTGATTGGCCAATTTCTTGTTGTCTTCTTCAGTGCTGGATATCAAGTAAAGATCATCAATATTGATTTCTCATGGTTTATTTTAAACATCTATGGAGATGATGGTGTCCTTCATTGGTTCTTCTTCCAGCAAGAAGACTGATTAAGGGTCACTCTCTTTGTTGAGATATATGCTAGAAAGATCGGTTATTTTTTCAAAGAGGTTGATAACGTCCTTTGAATTCTTAAGTTGGGGATAATTTTTTTCAAAGTAACCAGGATTTATACAGATGAATCAGCTATCAATCTTCTTCTTGTAGTATGATGGGCTCTTTTTCTGAAATACCTAGTTTGATGACTACCTTGGTCTCATCGTCTGGAGTTCTGGGTAGTTTGAATCTCCTGAACAGCAGCTTTCATTGGGATTCCATCCGGTGACTTGAATAGGGGTAATCATACTTCATAACAAGATTGTTCTTGCCGTGATGAGGATCAAGAACTAGGTAGTTCTTAATGATCTATTTCAGTATAGATCTTTTCTTGCATAGACACTTAAAGGCTTGAAAGATGGCCTACCTGGTGTAGCTCGTGTCTCTACAGAAGAAATTAAGATTCTCAATCATCATGAAAGTTATAAAGTCCTGAGGCAGGGATAGAGTTAAAGTAATAGTTTACTCCTTCTCGATTTTTGGTTCTTGCCTCTTTCTAGGAATGGATCACTTGTCAGCTGGTATTTCTCAGAGACTGGTTAAGAGACCGTTGGTTTTATAGAGTGTTGCTATAACATAGATAGATGGACATTCTTTCTCAGGTAATTGGATTACTAGTTGCAATGCATCCTCATCATTCTTGACACATTCACTAACACAGAAGTCATCATTAGAACCAGATGACTATTTATTGATGAAAAAGATGGTTGGCCATTAATGAAGATGTCCTTGGATGTTCCTTTCTTTATGTTGGAAGCAATTTAGGAAATATCCTTGGAAGCTGGATGAGGATCATCAAGATCTTCCTGACAAGCTATGGATTTCTCTGAGGCTTACGCTAAGGCTTGTGTTTCCCTCTTCACCTTTTGGGACTTAGGACATTTTTTTGCAAAGTGTCCTTTTTCATGGTAGATAAAGCATTTTTGTTTGCCTTGATCTGTCTTTCTAGAGTATTTATCATCCGTGCTAATCATTAGTTCTTTATCTGGCAGTTTCTTTTTTTTGGACCATCTAAACTTACATATATCTCTTGTGCCTAGCCTAACATTACAATAGCTAGGGAGACCCTTTAAGCTTGAGTGCTGGATCATCATGTGTATTATCAGAGTGGACAGATTGGGAACATTTATCTAACATGGTGTTGTCGAATAAAGTTTCCTCATGCTTATCAGAAGGATGGGAGTCTGTGTGATGAGATAGATCTTTTGGCATAAGCTCACCATCCTCTAGAACAAAAAGACTCGAGTCAACTTAATTGGGGTCGATCAAGTCAACAACCTTGTTATTTTTCTTGAGAAGATAATGTTTCAGAGAGAGCTATTCATCGTTGTGAGATTCCTCATTAGGGACCAACAATAAATCATCTGAAGCAGTAAAATATGGTTCATAACTTGTGATCATCAGAAGTGCTAGATCAACTTTGTTTTCCTATGGTTGTTTTTCAGGATCACAGTCGTGTGATGCTCCCTAAATAGAAAGAACTTTTGGTGGTTCGTTATCTTAGGTGTCCGCTCTTTAGGTTTCAAGATCATCAGTTGGGACTACATGATATGGATTATTGAAGATGGGTGCAGGTGTAGAGACCATCTTATTAGCATCATATGGAGCCGGGCTAGAATACCTTATCTTCTAGCCCTTTAGTGTCATGCCATCCTTTCTTGTCCATATAGTATTATATTTTTGTTCATCTTCTGGAACTAAAGTGAATCGCATGGATGAATAAGGTTGAGAAGGATGGACTAACCACTGTGGAGGATATCCATGTGGAAATACGATAGATACTTTGACCTGTTGTAGTAAGGCAGGATCATATTCCTTTTGTAGTATGGCATAATCATATTTCAGATTCTGGATTTCTTCTTGAAGATCGATTATTTCCTTGTGTTATTGGGGAAGAAAAGGTAGGAATGGAGTTCCTAGCGGGCATTGTTTAGACTGGATGGTATGCAACTTATCTTCGAGTGCTATGATAAGTATGGCAGTTTGGGGAGCAGCTGAAGCACCTTCTGGTCGGATAACATATGGTAATTTTGGAGCTTGGGTTAGGTTATCCTTTTTAGATCGGCGGTTTGATAGGTAAGCATTGATGTGACTGGATTTATAAAGAGGTGGTGCTATAGGTATCTGTGGGTTGACCTCAGATTGAGTAGCTGCTATATCCCTTCTTTTACAGATTTTATAGTCATAATTAGTCTTTTATGGGTAATGTCTTGAGAAAAGGCATTTATGCCACATCAGAGTACGAACCTAATGATTAAAGTTCTTTATCCTATCATGTTGTCTCATAAAACCAACAAGGAACCTGATGATGGTTCTCGGGTCTTTTACATCTGGAAGATCATCACTTAGGTTGTACATAGGGATGTAGAAGGTGGTTCTGGGTGGCCTTTTGAAATAGTGGTGCTCAAAAATCATCAGTGGACTTGGGAAGTTGAGGATCAGCTCTCAACTTCTCATATTTAGTGACCCATGAGGCTGGGAAAATGCTAACCAGTTTATCCCTAGATATGTCTCTCAAAATCTTGGTGCACTTTATGGTTTTATCAGTTGCATCAATGGTCAAGAAGAGAGAGTTCTTGCCACTTGAAGGAAATAGGTTCATTATATAGTTCTGAACTTACTAGGCTATCTGACAGTGGAGAGTTGCCTATCTGGCATCTCTGTCCTATGGAGCTTCGAAAGTCCGGACTTGGATCTTCAACGCCTTCATTAGATGTGGATTAGTTAATGGTATATTTAGGTTGGGAAACATGGAGACTAATACAGTACCATCATCATCCAGAATTATCTTTGATGTACCTAAATTCGCATGTTGGTAGTTATTAAATCTAGTATCAAAATGAGAAAGATGTGCCATAATTGGCCGTTCTTTTCTCCCCTGATATGTCAACGCAATTCGTACAACACCAATATATGGAGATGAGTAAATCCAAGACATTTTCATTGCTATGGAAAGTCCTCTAGCATCTATAGTGATATTAACTGTACCTCTGGAAGTACCAGAATAGTGTACTGAATAAATGGTGTAGCAACAACATATTCCTTAACTCCTTTTATCTTTTCTTGGACCATAGAGTGGATCTTCATCTTAGGATTGCATAACTTTTTAGCAACAACTAAATAAGGATTTTGTAAAGGTGTCATACACATCTGCTCTTGTGATGGTAACACCTCTACTTCGTATATGTAGTCAAGTTTACATGACAACATATTTACTAGAATAGTAGACATTTTTATCTTGACTAAAGGATTATATGAATTGGACGAAGACTCTGTATTTGTTCTAAGCTTCGATTAGAAAGACTCAAAGAAATGAAAATCTTTTCATATTTTGTCAACCAACTCTTTCTATTTATTCTAAAAATCTAAGGATAGTAACTATGACTCGATTATGTACAACATGCAAACTATGATAATTGGAAAACACTGACTCTAATAATGGAAATACAACTTTAACTCAAATAAGTATAGGACTTTGAAAGTGAAAAACTGGAAAGTGACTACTACAAACTCGATCTAAATCTAATAACTAAGACAAAGAAAAAGTAAAAACAAAAGAAACTAAAAATATAAAGCTGGCTCACGTGTTTGAAATCAGTAGAGGTGGATACAAATTCCTAATTCCTCCCTACCTCTGAGAGTGGGATATCTATGATACCAAATAGATGGGGAGGTAGAGGGGCATGGAGGACTGTCGATGAGAGCAACCCAACGATTAGGCAACATACCTCAAACTTTCCACGACCATGTAGGCAGCACATCATACAAAATCAAAGCCTCCATCAACACCATAGACATAGCGTCTAATATTTCTAACGTGACAGGGATTCATGACCATATAGGTGGCATGCCATATGAAATCAAAGCTTTTAATCGACACACCAAAACTTTCCTAAGACTGACACATTCTTATAGAAGATTTTCTTTTTAGCTACAAAGAGTTTGCAACCCTCAACGGGATGGAATGGCTTTGAAATTACAAGCTACTCTTCAAGGATGGTTTGCCTCGGCAACAAAGCCTTTGCAACCAAAATATGGGATGACTTTGCTAGTCTTATCACTCATGAAATACTTTGTCTCTTTAGTATAATACTATTCCATATATGACTAAAACAGGTCTTACGATGGCTCTCCCTGGCCTATTCTCTTCAAACATCCATGGAACAAAAGGTGTACTGAGGTAGACCTCAGATCTGCATGTTCTTTCTAACATATTGAATCAATTTAGATAGATATGGTATGGACTAAGCCAATTTCATTTCATAGACATGGAAATGACTTAGGTGTCTACGTCGTATGGATGAAGCCAACATCGATTCATAAACATAGAAAGTAACTTTTGAGTGCCATTGTTGTCTTTGCAACAAGTACTTTGTTGTAGTATTTCCCTAGCCCCTACTCCAACCTAAAGAATTGAAGTACCCATCCATTTGGAAGAGTGAAATAAAAAGCAACAAAGTTTAGCCAACAAGCATATTAATAGAATATAGAGAAACTTTACAAATTTTTTTTTGGTAGAGAGAATGATGATCTCTCCCTAAAGGCCTAGGCTTCCTTTTATAGGAGAAGGAAGCTAACTAGATAATATAAACTATGGATAAACATCAAATAAAATATTATATTCCTATCCTAACAACTAAGGGATAGGCATTATCCATTATGAATGGATAAGTCTTATCTTTTTGGAAGGGATAAGATTTATCTGTTATGAATAGATAAGCCTTATTTTTATTCACACCGGGTCCTGGTAACATGTGGGGGGACAAATAAAAAGAAAACAATCTATGTTATTGGCATGTGATAGCATGTGCAAGTAGGTGATTCAGCAGCTTGTAAGCAGGTGCATCAGTAGCTTTACAAGCATCTTGCAACTAGGTGGATAAGCTCCTTGTCTTCAAAGTAGCTGAGTCAACAACTTCAAAACACATATAAAAAGGTAACCCACTGAGGAGGGTTTATTTGGAGTTGAGGTTAACCCATTAGAAAGGGTAACCCACTGTCGAGGGTAACCCATCTGACAGGGTTTTCTTGGAGAGGAGGGTAACCCACTGGAAAAGGTAACCCACTGGAGAGAGTAACCCACTGAAAGGGTAACACGCTGGAGAGGGTAACTTTTGTGAACATATCATCTCTCAGTAAGAAGTGTTATATGGTGCCGACGGTGGTTTGCTCATGTAACCTTCTTCAATCCACCAATCAACTCCGTGCTTCCGCTTGAGGCATTCTTGGCCTTCCAAGCTTCTCTTCATAGAACTGGTGAAGTAGCTTCTTCCACTAGATAATGAATCTTCACAAACCTATTGTGGAGCCTTCAATATTATATTCTTGATAGAGTTTGTGACTCATCTCTCATGATTTTGTACTGTAGCTGATATTTTTTTTCCACTTGTCAAACCTCATCCCAGTAGGGATGAATGTCATCTGTGTATTTCCATTTTCCCCATTCCTTTGGCCAAATTTCTTTTGGAATGCATCTATTCTTTTGGAAAATAAAGTGCTGAGCTTCGTAGTATTCATCTTCCAAGAAGAGTATGGACGTGGGAAATTTCTAGAGGAGTGAAATTTCTGGTTGAGATTGGACATCGTGGCCTGTGATTCCTACAGGGCAATGTAGCAAGAAAATTATTTCATTTTAGATAATTTTGAAACAAATCTAGTATCCTCGTGGTTTGAACGATAACATAAATATCTTCAGAGCTGGTTGGATTCGATCAAAATACCTAAAGGAATCATACTTGAACTTCATTAGACTGTAGTACTGGTGGCACAGATACCAGAATAGCCACAGGAGTTTTTGCGGAAAGTCATTGGGCAGCATAATGAACACATGGCAGAAGGGATATTCTGGGTACACTCTAAACTACTTCAGGATAGACCCGCCATCCTTTCGAAGCACTTAAAGCTTATAAAAGGTTCTTCTTTCTCAAAGGATAGATAGATCGAAGTGGTCCATGTACTAGTTGAATAGATTTGGGGGGTAGTATGCTAGCCCGAAAGATAGTAATCCATCAATGTTGAGCAAGAGGATTCAACTGGCCTGGAGCTGGTTGTCTTTTCCGTTGTTGGATATTAGGTAGAAATCATAGGCATAGATGTCGCCTAATTCTTTATATACATCTATGGAGAAGAGAGTGTCCTCCATCAGTTCTTCTTACTGTGAGAAGACAGATTTAAGGCCATTCTCCATGTTGAGATAGATTCCCACATGATCAGCTATCTCTTCAAAGAGGTGGATGAAGTCCTTTGACTTCTTGGCTTGCGGATAGTTTTTAGTGAAGGGGCCAGGCAATCTGTAGATGAAACAACCATCATTCTTCTTATTTTAGTGCTTCAAGCTCCTCCATCTAAAATACCTGGTTCACTGGATAACCCTGCAACTGTCATCGGGCGGCCTTGGAAGTTTAAACCTCCTAAACAGCAACTATCTTTTTGATCTTGTCTTGTAGAGAGAGAAGGACATAACAGACTTGGTAACGAGGTCGTCCTTGCGATAGGATCAGTCGAGGGCGGGATTGTTTTGGATGATCTGCTTTAGTACAGTCCTCTCTGTGCATATGTTGTCCAAAGCCTAGAAGATAGACTGCCAGATGTAGAATATCCTTGGGACGATTATAGACATTAACTTCTCCTCCACAATGGTCATCGTGTGACCTGTTAGCATCTTTGGCAGTGATAATACAAAGTCTTTCTTCAGGATGGGATCCCCACCCAACACAAAGTAGATTTTTACCATCTTATGGAAGTAGATATCATTGACATTTTTTGCCAAACTATTGTCTCTTCATCTCAAAGAGCTGTTGCTAGAGCTCCTCTTGTGTCTGGACTATGTATCCACAATATACCTTGTATAGGATCCTGATGTTGAATGTAAAGTCCTGGGATGTCAGATAGGTGTTATTATTAAAAATCCCAAAAGTATTCCACCAGTCTCTACGTATGCCAGAGATCTGGATATGAACTTCAAGAGTATTATGTATTTCTCCCGCTAAGCAAAATTCTTCATCGCCATCCAAGTGTAGAAGTCCTGGATCCACTGGGGCTAGGCTAAAATCTTGATGTCGTCAAGAGTGAAGTTGTGAAATCTAATTCCCACAGTTTTCCTTATCGGTGTACCTGGGTCAGGCCTTCTTTCTAGGATTGGATCGTTCATCCTCCCATCTTGGTCGTTGATAACTTTGGAGACCTCTGGTTCCTTGGAATGGTTCATGTATATTGGTGGATAGTCTTTTTCTGGAGATTCAATTAAGGATTTAGGAGTGTCCCCAACTTATTCTAATGAATTGGCATACTCCTCACTGTCTTCTACGTATTTATCGACTGGAAAGTTAACGTCGATGTCAGAATATGCCTTTACATCAGAGAAATTTTCCTTACTTGAAGAAGGACTAATGGGATCATCATCCTAGATCTGTTCATTGCACTTTAGAGACTCTTAAACTAGATTAAGAACTGCTGTGGATTGTGGATCTGGAATGGAATTATCATCGATGTTCAAACCATACACATGCGAGATGAGCTAGTCTAGATCAACATCTAGATCACGATGGGATGACAACCACTTGTGATTGAGAAGGACATCATTCAATAAGGCGTTCTAATTTTTTTATCTTCATATGGCACTTCTGGATTGAGAATTATAAGATTGTCATCTAGGAAGCTGATGTCATGGTCTGAGATCATCATGGTCCCTTTGTCTATGTCAGATTCTATTTTTCTTTTAGACTATTTCTGAGTTTCATCGAATTTTCTTTTGGTAGCAATGACAGCTTTTCTTTCCCCTACATGCTTATCAATGTCATACTCTTTTTCATCTTGAGAACTTGGGGATATTGGCATATGGGAGCTTGAAGTAGGAGTGGGAAATATGTTGCTCATCTTTGGTGAAGAGTAGGTATATGGCGACATGGGGAAAAAAGTTGGCTTTGGTAGTAAGCTATGGGTTCTCTGGGGCTGAAACCCTCCATTTTTCAGTTGCAGGATTTGTTCTTTCAGAGAAGCCATTTCCTTCTATTGCTGGTTGAAGAAATGAGATAGTGAAGTGCCTGACGGACATATATCATACTGCATAGATTGGAGCCTGAGTTCCAACTGGTGGATAAGTTCATCATACTGAGTGGATGCTTGTTCCGCTCTCTTGTTAATTCCTTCAACTTTAATTGCTAACTTATTCTAAGAGTAAGCAACATTGTTCACGGATTGGTTGATCCTGGAGAGCATCCTATTTTGGCACATGACATTTTTAGATTGCCAGTTGAGTGTTGCTTAGGTGTCGCTTAGGGGCATTTTTTGTTCGAATGGTAGGATAACAGTTTTGGATGGTATTTTTGGAGCATGGCTCATGTAATCCTTTTGAAAGGGTTTCTTTGGTAGGAAGTCATCCGAGCAACCGGTTCCAGAGTGAGACATCATGAATAGTTTGGTTGCAGGCTATTTTTCTTTGATTGTGGTAGTTTTAGTTGGTGGTAGAGAGGGTAAGGTACCTCCTTGGAGTAAGTGGCATCTGTAATTTGACTTTTATGGACAGTGCACGGAGAAAGGACATATGCACCACACAATATATTATCCGTCATGATTGAAGTAGTGTATCCAATTATGCTCTTCCATACAACTCTCCAGGAACCAGCGTACGAACTTAGGGTCATCTACCACAAGAAGGTCATTGGAAGGTTGGTACATATGAATTAAAAAGGTGGTTTGGGAGACTTTCTAGGTGTGAGTGGTTGAAACTGATCATAATGGTATTGTCACTCCTTCTAGCAAGGGTTGGCTCTGTGGAAAGAAGAGGTTGATGATGAGCTCTCAACTTCTCGTAGTTTATGACCCATGAGTCTGGGAGCACTTTGATTAGTTCATCTCTTGGGATCTGACTTGGGATCTGAATAGACTAAGTGGTTCCATTAGTGGCATCTATGTTCAAGAGAAAAACATCATCGCCACCTGGAAGGGATAGATCCATAGCATGATTCTGAACTCGCCAAGCCACCTAGTAGTAGAGAGTTTCCTGGATGGCATCTATGACCTATGGAGCTCCGAGAATCTGGACCTGGATCTTCAATGCATTCGTCAGATACAGATCGGAGAGGGACATGTTAAAGTTGGGAAATATAGTGATAAAGACTGTCCCGGTGTTCAGTGTGATTTCTAAAGTTCTCGAGTTGGCATATTTGTATTTGTTGTATCTAGTATCAACGAGCGAAATACACAGCACTACGGACTGGCCTTTTCTTCCATGATATGACAATGCAACCCTAACATCACCAAAATGGATATGGGTGAAGCCTTGGTTTCTCCACTGTCTTGGAAAATCATCCAGCATCCGTAGAGTGATGAACTGCTCCTCCTAAGTTGGAAGAATAGGATTTCGGTATAGTTTTGAGGCAGCAACATTTTCTTTAACTCCTTTCGGTCTCTGCTATACCAAAGAACTCATCTGCACCATAGGTTACATGCCTTCTTTGCAAAGGCAGAGTAAGGGTTTAGGAGAGGTAGATCTGTTGAAGATATCTTCTATTTTGGTGGTAGCACATCTACTTCATATCGGTAGTCATATTTATATGAAAGTGTTTTGGTAGGTGACATATTTACCTAAGCTAGAGATTTACAGGAACTGGACGTAGATTTATAGGAACTGGACATACTTAAAGAAGAAGACTCAGAGGAAGACATATTTTTGTATTTTCTGGACGATAAAGACTCAATGTATTTTTTCTAAAGCTCTAAGGAAAAGACTCAATAAAATGGAAAATCTTTTTGTATTTTTGTGGACAATAAGACTCAATATTTGTGCTAAGGATCTATGCATAGGACACAACTGTTATTTGTTCGAAAATCTAATAAAAGTAACTACGACTCGATTATGTACAAGACACAGAATACGATGAAGGGAAAACACTAACTCTGATAATGAAATTAAAACTATGAAATTAATATGTACATGACTTGAGTAGGAAAACTTAGAAGTAAGAACTAAGAACGTATCTAAGAGTAGTAGCTAGAACAAGTAAAACTAAAGACTAAGAATAAAAATGTAAACTGGCTTACGTATTTGCAATTAGCAGAGATGGATGAAAACTCCTACTTTATCCCTACCTCCAGGAGTAGGGATGACTCTGATACTAAATAGACGGGGAGGCAGAGGGGCACGACGGACTGCCGGAGAGAGAAGCCAAACCGCTAGTCAATAGATCCTAAACTTTCCAACATAAAAGGTAATTTCACAACCTAGTAGGTGGCACGCCATATGAAATCAAAGCCTCCGTCAACACCACAGACATATAGCATAACCTTTCCAACATGACAGATGATTCACGACCATATAGGAGGCATGCCATACGAAATCAAAGATTTTAATCAACACACCATAGTTTTCTTACGACTGAGCTACACATCCATATAGACAATTTGATTTTTAGCAACAAAGACTTCGCAACTCACAATGGGATGGCATGGCTTTGAAACTTCAAGCTACACATCTAGGATGGTTTTCCTTGGAAACAAAGCCTTTGCAACCCAAAGATGGGATGGCTTGACTTTGCCAGTGCTAGAACACATGAAATCCTTTGTCTCCTTAGTACAAGACTATTTCGTATATGACCAAAATGGGTCTTATATTTTGCTTAAATATTTACAGAACAAAAGGAGTACTAAGGCAGATATCAGATTTGCATGTTCTTTCTAAGATGTCAAATCAATTTGGAAAGTTGAGGCATGAACTAAGCCAATTTTGTTTCATATACATTGGGAGGAATTAGGCATTTACGTCACAGGGATGAAGCCGACATCATTTCATATACATGGAAAGTAAATTTGGAGTGTCATTGTTGCCATCACAACAAGTACTTCACCGTAGTATTTTCTATCCTAACAACTAAAGGATAATGTAATATTTTATTTGATGTTTATCTATAGTTTAGCTTAACTAGTAATATTCCTTCTCCTAAAAAAAGAAGCCTAGGACTTTAGAAAGGGATGAACATTCTCTCTACCCAGAGAGATTATCATTCTCTCTACATAAAAACCTCTTGTATATGATAGCGGCAATAATGGCACTCTGAAGTTACTTTCTATGTTTATGAAATGATGTCGTCTTCATCCATGAGACGTAGATGCCTAAGTCCTTTCCATGTATATGAAACAAAATTGGCTAAGTCCATGCCATAGCTTTCTAAATTGATTGAATATCTTAGAAAGAATACGCAGATCTGAGGTCTGCCTTAGAACACTTTTTTCTCCACAGATGCTTGAGGGAAACAAGCTCGGGAGAGCCACTGTAAGACCCAGTATAGTCATATACACAATAGTCTTGTACAAAAAAGATAAAGGATTTCATGTGTTCTAAGAATGGCAAAGTCAAGCCATCCCATCTTTGGGTTGCAAAGGCTTTATTGTAGAGGAAAACCATCCTTGATGGTTAGCTTATAGTTTTAAAGTCATTCCATCCCTTTGTAGGTTGCAAAGTCTTTGTTGCTAAAAAGAAAATCATCTATATGGATGTGTAGCTCAGTCATAAGAATGCTATGGTATGTTGATTAATTAAAGATTTGATTTCGTATGGCATGCCGCCTAAATAGTCATGAATAGCTTGTCATGTTGGAAAGGTTAGGCTATGTGTCTGTGGTGTTGACGGAGGCTTTGATTTTGTATGGCATGCCGCCTACCTAGTCGTGAAACTTCCATTTATGTTGGATAGTTTGGGGTCTATTTCCTAGCCGCCAGGATGCTATCGCTGGTAGTCCTTTGTGCCCCTCTACCTCCCCATCTATTTGGTATTAGAGACATCCCTACTCTCGGAGGTCCAAAGGAAGTAGGAGTTAGCATCCATCTGTCCTGATTGCAAACACATGAGCCAACCTTACATTTTTATTCGTAGTCTTTAGTTTTACTTGTCCTAGTTTCTACTCTAAGATTCGTTCTTAGTTCTCACTTCTAAGTTTTCCTGTTCAAGTCATGTACATATTAGTTTCATAGTTTTAATTTCATTATCAGAGTCAGTGTTTTCTAGTTATTGTATTCGGCGTGTTGTACATAATCGAGTCGTTGTTAATTTTATTAGATTTTCAAACAAATAACAGTTGTGTCCTATCCATAGATCCTTAGCTTAACTATTGAGTCTTATTGTCCACAAAAATACAAAAAGATTTTCCATTTTATTGAGTCTTTTCCTTAGAGCTTTAGAAAAAATACATATCGTCTTTATAGTCTAGAAAATACAAAAATAGGTCTTCCTCTGAGTCTTCTTCTTTAAGTGTGTCCAGTTCCTGTAAATCTCTAGCTCAGGTAAATATGTCTCCTAATAAAACTCTGTCATGTTAATATGACTACCTATGTAAAGTAGATGTACTACCACCATAACAGAAGATATCTTCATGACATCTACCTTTCCTAAACCCGTACTCTGTCTTTGCAAAGAAGACATGTAATCCATGGCTGCAGATCCATTATTTGTTGTAACAGATACCGAAAGGAGTTAAGGAATATGTTGCTGTCTCAAAACTAGACCAGAATCCTATTCTTGCAACTCAGGCAGAACAGTTCATCACTCTACGACCCAAACTTAGTATGCTGGTTCCTAGATAGCTGTATGGAAGAGCATGATTGGATACACTACTTCAATCATGACAGTTGATATACTGTGTGGCACAAATGTCCTTTCACCAAAAATTATCCATGGATGTCAAATTGCAGATACCACCTATGACAAGGAGCTACCTCCCCTCTCCACCACCAGCTAAAACTACCAGAACCAAAGAAAAATAACCTATAACCAAACTTTTCATGATGTCTCACTGTGGCACTGGTTACTCAGATGAATTCCTGCTAAACAAACCCTTTTAAAAGGATAACATGAGCCACGCTCAAAAAATACCAGCCAAAACTGTTATCCTACCATCTGGAGAGAAGATGCCCCTCAGTGACACAGAAGAAATACTCAACTGGCGATCTGAAAATGCCATGTGCTAAAATAGGGTTCTTTCCAGTATAAACCAAGCCGTGAAGAATGTTTCTCACTCTCAAAATAAGTTGGCAAGTAAATTTGAAGGAATGAACAAGAGAGCGGAACAAGCATCCCCTCAGCATGATGGACTTATCCGCCAATTGGAACTCAGGCTCCAATCTATGCAGTATGATATATGTTTGCCAGGCACTTCACTGTCTCATTTCTTTGACCAGCAGTAGAAGGAAATGGCTTCTCTGAAAGAACAAATCTAGAAATTGAAACACGATGAGTTTCAGCCCTAGAGAACCCATAGCTCACTACCAAAGCCAACCTTGTTGCCCATGTCGCCCCATAACTACACTTTGCCAAAGATGAGCCACATCTTTCCCACTCTTACTTCAAGCTCCTTTATGCCAATATCCAAGGACTCTCAAGATGAAAAGGAGTTTGATATTACTAATCATGTATAGGAAAGAAAAGATGCTATCAGTGCAAAAAGGAAAGCCGATGAAACTCAAAAGTAGTCTAAGAGGAAAATGGAATTCGACACAGACAAAGGGACCATGATGATCTTGGACCACAACATCACCTTCCAAAATGACTATCTGATAATTCATAAGACAAAAGTGCCATACGAAGATAAAGAATGGAACACCTTGCTAAATTATGGCCTTCTCAATCACAAGTGGTTACGTCCCATTGTGATCCAGATGCTGCTCCAGACCAGCTCATCCCCAATCTGCATGGATTGAACATTGATGATGATGCCATTCCATATCCCTAAGTCACAACAGTCCTTAATCTATTTGAAGAATCTCTGAAGTGCAATGAACAGATCTCGGATGCTGATCTCATTAGTCCAACTTCAAGTAAAGAAGATTCCTCCAGTGCAGAGGCATATTTTAACACTGGCAAAAACTTTCTAGTTGATGGATACGTGGTAGACAGTGAGGAATATATTGATTCATTAGAGTATATTGAGGACACTCCTGAATCCTCAGTTTAATCTCTAGAAGAAGACTATCCTCCAATATACATGAACCATTCAAAGGAGCCAGAGGTTTCCAAAGTTATCGATAACCAAGACGGGATGGCGGATGATCCAATCCCAGAAAGAAGGCTAGATTCAGGTACACCAGCAAGAAAAATTATGGAAACTAAATTTCACACATTCACTCTTGATGACATCAAGATTTCAGGCTGGCCCCAGCGGATCCAAGAATTCTAAACTTGGATGGCGACGTAGAATCTGGCTGAGTGGGAGAAATACTTGATACTCTCGTAGTTCAAATAAAGATTCTTTGGCATCTTAGAGAATGGTGGAGCGCTCTTGGGATTTTTAATAAAATCACCTATCTGACATCCAAAGATTTTGCCTCAACATCAGGATCCTGCATGAGGTATTATACGGAGATGCAGGCCAGAGACAAGAGAAGCTCAGACGATAACTCTTTGAGATAAAGTTCCTGTTTTTGGACAAAAATGTCATTGATATCCATTTTCAGAAGATGAAGAAGATCTACTTTGAGTTAGGTAGGGATCCCAACCTGAACCAAGCCTTCGTATTATCACTGCCAAAGATTCTAGCAGGCCATATGATGATGATTGCGGAGGAGAAGTTGAAGTCCATAACCATCCGACTAATAGGCTACATTCGGCAGGCCATCTTCCAAGCTCCATAAAACATGTGCACAAATAGGACTATACTAAAGTAGATCATCCAGAACAATCTAGCCCTCGACTGAGCCTACAACAAGAACAACCTCATAACCAAGTCTGACTACTCCTTCTCTCACCGTAAGATGAGATTGAAAAGACAACTACTATTTAGGAGGTTTAAACTGCCAAGGCCTCCCAAAAAAAGAGCAGACTTATCTGGAAAACCAGGTAGAGGAGACCGAAAAACTACGAGAAGAAAAATAATGGTTACTTCATCTGCAAAAATCCTAGCCACTTCACCCTAAATTATCCTTAAGCTAAGAAGTCAAAAGACTCCATCCATCTCTTTGAAGAGATAGATGATCATGTAGGAATGTATCTCAGCACATAGGACGACCTTGAATAGATCTTCTCACTGGAAGAAGAATCAATGGAGGACACTCTCTTCTCCATAGATGTATATGAAGAATCAAATTATATCTATGACGATGATCTCTACCTGATATCTAGTAATGAAAAAGACAACCGACACCAGGCCAATCGAATCCTCATACTCAACACAACGAGATTACTATCTTCCGAGCCAGCAAATTATCCCCTAGATCTATTCAACCAATATGTGGATCCCTTCAATATATCCATCATGTGGGAAAGAAGAACCTTCTATGAGCTTCAAATGTTCAAAAATTATGGAGGATCCATCTTGAAGTCATTCGGAGTGCACCCAAAATATCCCTTCTATCATGTGTTCATTACGCTGGCCAATGACTCCTCGCAAGAACTCCTGTGGCTATGCTGGTAGCTGTTCCACCAGCACTACATTCTAATGGAGTTCAAGTGTGATGCCCTCAAATATTTTATTCGAATCTAACTAGCTCTTAAGAGATTCATGCTGTGGGTCATACCATGGGGATACTTGATTTAATGATTCAAAGATTCCTATGATGCAATGATCTTCCTTTTCTATCATCTTATAGGAATCACAGGCCACGACGTCCAAGCTCGACTGAAAATTTCACTCCTCTGAAAATTTCCCGTGTCCAGAGTCTTCTTGGAAGATGAATACTATTAATCTCAGTGCTTTATTTTCTAGTAGAATAGATGCATTCCAAAAGAAATTTGTCTGAAGAAATTGGGAAAATGGCTGCTTACAAGCAGGTGCATCACCAGCTTCACAAGCATCTTGCAAGCAGGTGGATAAGTTCATTGTCTTTGATGTAGCTGAGTTAGAAACTTCAAAACTCATCTGAAAGGGTAACCCACTGAAGTGGTTTTCTTTGGAGATGAGGGTAACCCACTAAAACTAGTAACCTACTGGTGAGGGTAACCCTTCTGATAGGGTTTTCTTAAAGAGGAGCATAACCCACTATAAAGGCTAACCCACTGAAGAGGGTAACCTACTGGCAAGGGTAACCCACTGGAGAGGGTAACTTTTTTGCATATGTTATCTGGTGTTATCTCTCAGACACCAGTGCTGGATGGTGCCAGTGGTGGTGAGCTCACATTTCCTTCTTCCATACAGCAAGCCACTCTATGATTGATGCGTGGTCGCATGAGTTTAATGGATGACATCTTTTTTTTTCTTTCTCCAAGCAGTGTTTAGAAGAGAATTATACCAACCTTGATAGGAAGTCCACCAAGATGTTCTCCTTTCCCTTGATGTGTTTTACTCAGAATTTGTAGGGAGAAAACCATTGAGACCATTAGAGAATCTGCGGATTTAGGATGATCTTTGGATTTAGCTGGACCATTCTGGGAAATGCCCACATATCCATTTCAATCTAAAATTTAGTGTGAATAAGGAAGAAGTTAAACCTCTTAATTCCATTTTTCACAGCAAGAATATCCTTGAAGGTCGAATTATAGAGTTGTTCTACCTCTTTGAACTTTTAACTGTCATGTCTGTATATATTTGATGGTCTTCTTTTTCTTCCAAGAGAATTGCACTCCAATATTCATTGATGGCATCGGTCTACAATATCATTTTTCTATTGGACAGAATATGGAGTGTCTTAACCTTGCTGGATATCTCTTTTATTTTTTAGATCGCATCATCCTGCTCTTTTTCCCAGGCTGGAGCAGTTTTATTGAGCATCTTTATGAGCGAGGAGATATATGTAGAGACGTTAAGAATGAAGTCTATCACATAATTAATTACACTAAGGAATTTCTGGATCTGCTTCACTGAGAAGTTGGTATCTCTAAACTTGAGCAATTCTTGGCATGTGTGTGGTCCTGAAGTGTAGGACCTATGGGAAAAGTGCATTCACAAGAAATCAGTCTCATATTTAACTAAGGTCATTTTGTTTGCTGAAAGCATAACGCCATGCTGCTTCACCAGGTCGCAAAACTAACGGAAGAGTTTCAGGTGTTCCTCGAAAGTGTTGCTGAAGAGCAGTATGTCTTTAATATAGACCAATAATATATGTAGGATGGGATGGAATATTTTAATCATGCCCTTGTGGAAGAGTGAAGGGTCATGTTTGATCCCAAACGACATAACTTTCCACTGGTAGTGGTGATCGGGTATGTAGAAGGCCGTTTTGGCTCTGTCTTCTGGGTGTACACCTAGCTACCAAAATTCAAATTTAAGATTAAATTTGGAAAAATGGGTGGCTTTTGCTTGGTGCGAGAACAAGGTCAACTTATTTGGAATAGGGAATATATCATCAAGAAGGAAGTGGTATAGGGGTTGGTAATTTATGATTAGACAGAGTTTTCCCCTTGTCTATTTAGCACGCTTATTGACATAGAATGATTTATAGGCCCACTAAGAATCAGGCGGCTCGATGAGCCCAAACTTCAGAAGTTTAGCATATTCCTTCTTTGCAAGCTCTAGATGTTTGAGATTCATACCAGAATGACTTGCCTTTGTGGGGTTGACATTTTCACTCTTCTTGAATGAGAGTCTGATGAAGAATTCGTGATTGAGTCACAGTGGATGTTTAGTCATCTTGAGGAACTCTCTGTGGATTTCAGCAAAATATTCTTCTAACAACTGGTTCTCCATCTTCATTAATGGGTCTTCGTTAATAATCTTGAATAGCCTTGGTATGGTTGAATATTGCCTGAATCGGCCCATGAAGGTTACACCTTCCTTTAGAATGAGAAGGCAGTTCTTCAACTGCATGTAGCAATCAAAACCAATGATTAGATCCTTTCTCCGTTTGTTTGAGCCAGGGAGCTTTGTTCTATAGAATAAGCCTGGGAAGAATTCGATCATGACTGGCTACCTTGTGATTAGCTTGGTTGTGAGGACTCTTCTTTTTGATGCTATGCTAAATATTCTGAAGTGAGGAACCTAGTGATTAGTGAGGATGATGTCGGGATTAAGCATTGAGGCAGCGACATCAGTTTTCATGAAAGTGATGACTTGAAGGGGCTTGTCCCAATTTTGTGGATATATGTAGAGTTTGATATGGGGTGTTTCAAGCTCGGAGATCATGTTGATTCCTTCCATGAGCATGTTGATCTCTTCTATCAGTTTTGATAACCGATTGAATTCTCCTTCGTTGATGGACGACGATATCTTCTCCAAGTAGTCATCAATAATAAGGGGTTGAGGTTGACCATCAATAAAGTGGGATGGACAGTTCTCGGATACTCTTGCATCTGTGTTACCAATAGATTTAGGAACTCTTTATGGATTGTCATCAAGAACTTCATGTTTGATTGGGGGTTTGTCAGCTTCCATCTTTTCTTCTAAGGATTGAGCCTCCGTTTTTGCCTCCTTGTACTTAGGACACATATTTGCCAAGTGTTTTTTATTATGGAAGATGAAGTACTTAGCCTTTCTTAGATCCTTTTTTCTGGGGCATTTGGCATTGTCGCCGGACATCTTCTCCTTATCCAATGCCTTTTTCTTTTTGGCTCACCTGTGCTGCATGTACCTTTTATGCCTTGCTTGATATTTTGAGAGTTGGGGTGACCTGTCTATCTTAGTATCTAGATTTGTAAGAATTAGTCTAGTGGCCTTGTCAACTTCTACAAGAAGAATAGGATCCGAAGTCAAATTATAGTTTGAGATCATAATGTTGGCCGGATCGGCTGACTGGTGGTGTCGTTGCTTTTTTTCGACCTCTGGGTCAACATCTTCAATGTCCTCAGGAACGTTTAGATATTCCTTAGTATGGTCACACTGGAAAGCCCGAGGAGTGTAACTTCCTATTTCTACTGGATTGAACTCTGAGATGGACTGTCCTGGTACAGGGGGATTATCAGTCCAGTAGAATTCTGGACATGTACGGTCGCCATTAAGGAGACTATGCTCAATGGCATTCCAATCCTCATCTCATGTTACCTTAGCTGGGATCTGTAGGTCATCGTCTAGGACTTAGTAACCACTATTATTTTACCACAAAGATTCTCACTACCTATTCCTCTCTTAACCATTCCTCATGACAACAACCTTACCTCACCCTTCAAAACCTTATCTCTAGTAGTCATACTAGACTCTCCCTCTCTTAAGGACTTCTACCTTTTTTCTATTTCAAAATATTACTACACCTCCACAGCTGCTACCACCCTGACATAAGAAGGGTTATTAAGGAATTAAAGTACAAGAATTACTCATGCCACCCAAGGCAAGACCTCCCAAAAAGAGAGGCAGAACCATTTACATGAGGTACTTGATAACACTCAACTTATACATCAATTTAAGTAAAAAGCGGTCGTTGTCAATATATTTACCTAACTAAGAGTCAGGCAAGAATCCACGAGGAACAATATGAGTGGCGATTGAGTAAGCTTGAAATAAAAGTTGCTTGCTAAGTTCAAACTTATAGTACAAGATGGTTTGGTGGTTTTCAATGTTTTCTAATGTTAAAGTAATTCTTGGGCTTCTAAGGGACTAATTCGAGACTAAGAATAATTAGAGTGTAATTAATTAGGCACGAATCATGAGATTACGCTATCCTAGGGGAAAGTTATACCTGGGCATGATAACTCGGTGCAAATTCTAATTGTTGATGTATGGTAGGCTAGGTTTAAAGTCCTTAAGGCTAGTTCTTCAAAAAAACCTCAAAGATGTCACTCATTGAACCTTTTGAGCACCTATTGAGTGTGTCAATTAAAGCCACCCAATGCCTCAATCAGGCACACCTATTTCTAGGATGGTACCCAAGGGATATTCAACCTCATATTCACCCTTATGTCTAAGATGATGAAAATTACCAATCTAAGCCCAATAATTGTCTACTATTGGTTCCCTCACCCTCTTTCAAAGCTGATGAGGGTTCCTAAAGTTCATCCTAAACCGCTCTTTCAAAGAGGATTTGAGCTTTAAAAAGCTTGGGATTTTCATCCATCAAACCCATTTGGGTATTTGGGGCTTTCACCCATAAATCCCAACCAATTTACTCAAGCAATAGTAGAACCCAACATCACAAACTAGTAAATGTACAAAAAAATTACATCCCACACATATTTATACCCTAATATAGCATAATCCCAAGAGGTAGATCTAGCACATCATAAAGATAATGAAAAAAATATACCAAGAGGTCTATTAATGTTATTCATAAAAAAATAATGAGAGGAAAAACCACACTTTTGACTCAAATGAATCTTCAATAAACAAAGTCAAGTGTACACTTTACAGCTCCCTTAATTTAATCTTGTCTCAAATTAGTGTGAATTTAAGATCCAAGCTTCAAGTAATTACAGAAACCCTAAACTAAGGATGGGTAGGTAGGGTTGTGGAATGATGATTCTCTAGAATGAATGGGTATTTATCCTTAAATGGGAGTTAGGGTCGGCTGACCAATTTATATTTTTTCCCTTGGGTCATTTTTCGCTCTTACGCGATCGTGGGGCATTGAGTGTGATCGCAATAACTGCGAATGTATTAAGATCACTACGACTGCATTCCTTTGACCTTACTTGAATGGCTGAGATCACGACCCTCAGACTGTGATTGTGGTAACTGAGTCCCAGTTCCTACTCCTACTTTAGCTTATCCAACTCCTGCAACTCTATTCCCTTTTGGATCCCTTTTAGATCAAGGTTGCTTCTTTTATTCTCAGTACTTGTGTACCTGCAAAATATGGGAATTAGTGCATTTAACCACAAATTTTCCTCACTATTATATTCAAATCATAGTAGTGTGCATGGATGTTGAATGGAAATGAGTGGTGAACTCACCACTCATCAACACCCTCAACTTAAAACTTTGCTTTTCCTCAATTAACACTACCTCTAACCATGAGACAATGCATATTTATGCCAAAATTAGATAACCAAAATGATCATGATGACTTCAACTTGGTTACTACCACAAAAATCTCTTCGATCATGGGCAAAACTATTCTCATGACACCTCTCAACATAACGCATAATTTTCAAAGACACAAAAAATTTCAAAGAGAAATCATGCAACAATCACTAATACTCAAGAAATGACACCTCTTTGACCTCAACTACATTATACTCCTTTTGCCTTATTTTTTGGGAGACGACAAAATCACCTACCTTAACTTATTTACATGCCTCCTCACATGAAAGAAAATTCCACACACCAAGTTATCAAAATCTGCAACAAGGAATTTAAGTACGAAACTCTCTCTCTCTTTCAAGAACTCTTGATGTTCTCAAGTACCATGCCATAGGCTTGCCCTTATTTTCAATCACCACTATAATAAATGTACTTTGTTGGAGATATCAAAGGGGTTTTTGAACTTGTAATGTTGGGTTGGGGTAGGGTAGAATATTATTTTGGAACAAAGTGATTATACACTCCTTGAACATCTACATTAAACTTTTTCATCCACCTTTTGGCTATGGGCCGCTTCTTCTGTTTTCACACTTTAAATATGTTCCTACTTTTACTAACTCGATTCACCAATATCTTGGAAAGCATTTTCTTTTACATTACATGCTTTTCTTTTCTATCTTGGTTCCCTTTTTTTTCATATTCATTTATTATTAAAAATTAATTCATAGGCACTATCTTACATTCTTGTGGCCCAAAGTTACCTTTTCCAATCTTCACCACCCCCAACTTAGGTTTTTAGACTCAATTTGCATTTATTAGTCCAAAGAGGATAGGTTTCAAAAGAGGGATAAGAATTAAAAGGCTCACGGCTTGCAATGTGTTTTCCAGAGAAAGGTATAAATGGTCAAAGTGGGTGACTAGTGATAACGTCCATGCAAGGGTAGGATTTTTAGGCTAAAGTGGACTTCCCAAGTCGCAAAAATGGCCTAAGATCATTACCCCAAAAAATACATTCAAAATTATCTTTAAGAGACTAATGGTACAAGTTATAGATGGTATAATCATACATGAGATTCAATTAAATAAGTTCACCACACATGACATACAAATTCGCCAAGGAGGCTCAATTTCCCCTTCGCTAGAGATAAAAAATGGAGTATCTACCAATTTTCACAAGTCAAAAATTTGGAGTCATAAAAAGAGAAATAGAATTGTTGCAATGTTGCTCAAGTCCATGCCCTTGAGTTTTTTGAAAATTTTTGGATGGAGGAGGATGTTTGCATTGCATTTTCACCATGCACAATTTGATAGGAAAAAACCCAATACTTGACCTCATATTTTGGCTTCATATGGGTAAACCAACCATATGGTTACTCAGACTTTGCCAATGGTATGAGTGCGATTCCAAATCCACAATGCCACAGGTACTCAGACTTTCGTTGTATTTGTCGCTCAAGACCCAATCACAACGAGTTTCCCTTAAGAATTTTGGCACTCAATCTATCATAGGGAAAGGATCGCCCAACATCATTATTAAAAGAAATAGACAACTAAAAATTAAAACAATCAATTCACAAAATTTTCATGCTTTGAGTGAACTAAGTTTGAGTATTGAAAACCAATGAATACACATAAGGGTGGGGCCACACACCCAACTAAAGGACTTGTAGTGACCTCACTACATAACACAAAATCAATAAGGAGGGAAGAAGGGCTCCCTAAAACTGTAGTTATAACTAATATACAGGCTGGGTGAGCTGTTGCAATCTCAATCCTTAGACCGAGATTGTAGTACCTGCGACATTTTGCACCCCTATTTTGCCCTATTTTTCTGTAGGGCTTACACACTTCTCAAGCCTAGTTTTCCCCGATTTTTGGATTTCAACCTATCCAAAGCACCTACAAAGCATCAAAACTATGTGACTTATGAAAAAAACATAAAGTTGCAAATAAGAAAATGATGGGTTGCCTCCCATCAATTGCTTGATTTATCATCGTGGCACGATGCCTCGGTAACCATCATTTATGCCTGCACTTAGAGGATTTGAATTTCCTACCCAATTTTCAATCATTAAATCTTTAAGGTTCATTGGTCAAACTTAAAGGCATGATGTCACATGTTCTATCAATCCACATCAAAGATTTAAACTATTTGCTCAATGTTGCATCGAACTTTCATGTGGGCTCGTTGGGCAACAGTGAGAACATTAGAAGGACACTAATTGGACATAGATATTTAAGATTCTTGGGCTTCAAGATTGGGATCTTAGCATACCCTTTTGAATAGACGAACTCTAGAATATGAGAAAAGAGTTCATTCTCATCCTTATTCAACATTTTCTCGGGTGGATTGATTTTCATCAACTCCACCGAGCTTAATATTGAGAAGTGGTTAGAGTATGGTGTTTTTCCTAATTTCAGATTTGTCTTCATTTTGGTATCCTCACCCCTAAATGGACTAGTTTGCAAAAGAAATTTTCTTTGATTTTTCTTTTGACTCTAGCACTATTTCCTTTATTCTGGCATCGACAACCATATTGTGCTTGGTTGGTTGGGAAATCACCAATGATTGTTCAATGTTAAGTTCATTTAGAAGTGTGGGCATGGTTATTTTATTTGCATAATTGACCTCCATGCCCATGTCTTCTATCTTCTTTATTTCCTCATTACATGCTCCCATGTCTTGGTGCATGAGTTGTATGTTATCCCCCATTGTTTCTATTCGATCTAAGATAAGTTGAAGCATTGCTTCAACATTACTCTTTTCAGTGCTTCGTTCTTCCTTTTCTTTAACATAAGACCTATGAAAATCATAAGAAGAGCTAGCAATTGGGTTAGCATAACGGGGGTAGGGGCATTTATACAATCACTCCAATGTCTATCTCGACCACTACTTAGAGAACAACCATACTCCCTATAAGATCGAGATGGTGCACACATCTCTCTCCGAGGAGCATATCTACAATCTTGCAAAAAGTTGGGCCCACCACAATATGGACATGGATCATCAAGATAAAATTTCCAACCACCAAACTCACTTTCTTTCCAAGATTCCATATAAGAAAATAAACAAAAATGAAAACCTATCTAACAAAATAAACAAAATAAACTCACAAACAAATATTCACATGTTTGACTCAAAGCAAGTAAGCTAATATTCCAAACTAACTCAGTACGACATATTGTTCCCCGACAACGATGCTATTTTTTATAACGCTTAACTTACACGTCAATTTAAGTGCAAGGTGTTCGTTGTCAATATATTTACCCAACTAAGAGTCAGGGTTAAATCCATAAGGAACAATATGAGTGGCGATTAAGTAAGTTTGAAGTAAAAGTTTCTTGCTAAGTTCAAACCTATGGTACAAGATTTTTTGGGGGTTTTCAATGTTTTCTAATGTGAAGGTAATTCTTGGGCTTCTAAGGGACTAATTCGAGAATACGAATAAGTAGAGTGTAATTAATTAGGCACGGATCGTGGGATTACCCTATCCTAGTAGTAAGTTATGCATGGGTACGTGATAACTCAGTGCAAATTCTAATCGTTGATTATGTGGTAGGCTAGGTTTAAAGTCCTTGAGGCTAGTTCTTCAAAAAAAACATCAAAGATGTCACTCATTGACACTTTCCAGCACCTAATGAGTTTGTCAATTAAAACCACCCAACGCCTCAATTCGGCACACCTATTTCTAGGATGGTACCTAAGGGATAGTCAACCTCATGTCTAAGATGGTGAAAATTACCAAACTAAGCCTAATAATTGTCTACTATAGCTTTGGTTCCCTCATCCCTCTTTCAAAGCTGATGAGGGTTCATAAAGTTCACCCCAATCCCCTCTTTCAAGGAGGGTTTGAGCTTTCAAAAGCTTGTGATTTTCATCCATCAAACCCATTTGGGTATTTGGGGCTTTTACCCACAAATCACAACTAATTTACTCATGCAATAGTATAACCCAACATCACAAACTAGTAAATGCACAAACAAATCAAATCCTATACATATTTAGACCCTAATCTATCATAATCTCAAGAGGTAGATCTAGCACATCGTAATACCTCTGTTATCCAAATGCCACCAATAGTCCAGCATAGTCACACAAACTCCATGCTCCAACCCATCCAATGACTTAACCCCTAATCTACTAGTTCAACTTGAAATCCCGGCCTATATGTCATAACTTTCCCACTATTGTATTCCTAGGTCACCAATCTTTCCACCTTCCCCACACCTCATCTAACCTACCACTCTACCTCCACAATTTTAAATTTCTATCCCCGAGCTAACATACTTCCTTTATTAACTTCAACATCCAAGATTCATTCTTAGTGTATATCAACTACCATGCACTACCTAACAAAGCACCCCATAGAGAAATATACATATGTTGTCCACCTCACAAGGAGGACACCCTAAGTTCCTCATTTACCCACCAACAACCTATTCATTCCTAGGGTAAGCCATCCCCCTCATGCATAAAAGAAATGGAACTCTCTATGGAGAACCGCTAGGATTGGTGAAACCTTTATCTAAGGGGTTCTTTAATTGCTCCTTAAGCTACTCTAACTCAACCGGAACCATTCTATAATGAAATAATAGAAATTGGACAAGCGTCCACAATGAGGTCTATCCAAAACTCAATCTCCCCATTAGAAGGACACCATGAGGGTCACTAAGAAAGACCTAAGGATGTTTATTTCAAGTTAGAATCATTAACCAAGACCAAATGAAATAGACACCCCCGTTGAAGTTCACTCTCCGATCTCTATGATATGATATAACCTTTCCCTTAATAGGTAGGGATGGATTCTCCCATTCATATATGACTCACCAGGGAGTCTTAAGACAACCTTATGGGTTCGACCATCTAATGATGCATAGCATGAGTACAACCAATCCACCCCCAAAATGACATCAAAATCCACCATAGTTCCTTACTACCAACAGATACCACACCCCTTATAGACTCTTTTAGCTATCACCGAGTTACCTACCGGGGTAGAGAAATAGAAAAAGAGTCCAAAATAATCTTGGGACCAAAACCAAAATACACAGCCATAAATAGGGTCAATAAGATAGAGGGGACCCCAAACCAAGTAACCAATACACATAACGGGAAAAGAGTTATCAACATACTAGTGTCAGTATAAAAAGATTCCTCAGACTCTTAAGGAATAGTAAGAGTATTAATATGATCCCGACCAGTGCTAGAGCAAGAAGCAACATGACACCCATTTGTGCAAGAGCTAGAGAAGTGGCAGCGGGTATCCTATTTTCCCAGGCGACAATCCTTGTGGGACACTCCCATTGCATGTGACCCAACTATCCACTACTAAAACACCAATTCCGTACTTCCTCTAACAACCATAGTATGACCAACCATAAAATCTAAAAGAAGGGCAGGATGGTGTGGATTGGGCCCCATCGGCCCTAGATTGGGCTCCATGTGCCCTAGAAGTATTACTAATAAGAAAATATCTGTCTTTCAACTGAATTACCTAGGGAACATGAGCTATAAAATAGGAGATAGGACCCACCCAACTCTTTCTCTTGGATCACTTACCACCATACTATTGACCTCTTAGAAATTTAAGACCTCTTACTCTGCCTATTTCCCAACATTTCTTGATTCTCCCACGTACCAATAGGACCAGACTGACGTGATAGAGTTGTCACTATCTGGATCAACAAATGAATAAAACGTCGAAGCATGACATTGGTAATCTTTCTTTGAGGTAACTTAGCATGAATGCGACCTTCATAAAACCTTTTAAAGTAGGGTCAGTCTAGACCAGTGGAACTCCACGGGGAAAATTCAAGAACTGTGACCCTTGATCGAGTCTACGCCCCATGAGCTGGACGAGATCCATCCATGTCATCCTTAAGTTAGACAGGTGAGTTTCTATGGAGTTTATATTGTTGAGAGGACATGATCTTAAAGGTGATCCAAAGAAGATTCAGGGAAGAGTTCAAGACATTAGACTCCATAGCCAGAAAATAAAACAAAATGAAAGTGGAACATTCCTAAGTTCTTCATAGCCTCTTGATTATAAGTGTGGTTCACAATATACCAATGAGCAAGACTCTACTCGACATGGTTTTGTGGACACCTATGACATCGAAACCTAGGATACCAACTTGACATGACCCAAATCGAGAGCTTGTCGTAATGGGAATCTAAACTCCAACCAAGACCGAAAACTACCATCGATACTCAATCCAACTAACCAATATATACCTTGAGTTGAATAAATTCCAAAGATATAACAATATTACAAATTAGAAGATATAATGACTTTGGGATAGGTCTACTTACTAGAACAACCCAACCAAGTCAATCCATCCAATAACTAACCAACCAACCAAACCAAAAGAATAGTCTAATGTATATATATAAATATATCATGGCCATTCTATACCTAAGTCCACAATTGTGCATCAAAGTCTCTAAACTGAACAAATGAGTATCGAGTCAGAACATACCCCTGACAATAGCAAAAATACAAAGTTTATGAAAAAATAGAAGTATGAAAACTAATCCATGACATGAAATGGATGCCTTCCATACTATGGAAGCTTAACATTTCAATATCAACACACAAACTGATCAAAACTTGGTCACTACACAGGAAGATAAGAAGAAGCTCTGATCCTTGTATCTCTTGGGTATACAACATCCGGAGACGGTTAGTGGTTGAAGCGTTAGCATGTTACCCAAGGATAAGGATAAAATAATGACATTATTCAAAACCAAGTCAAACCATCATATACATCCATATTTATATACATAGGCATATATGTAGATATTTAGGTACATCGAGTGTCGGTAAAGGGAACAACGCCTTATCTTGCATTTCGAAACACCTAATCATGATACATGAAGTGGAGGACTCTGATCTCCCATTCGCGTAGGTTAGGAAGTTTAAACTTCCTGGTTATATTAAGTAAGAGGACTCTAACCTCAAGCCATCTTATTAAGAAAGTGGACTCTAACCACAAGTGGTTTTATTAGACAAGTGAACTCTAACCACAAACCATCTTTTTAATCAAGTGCACTCTAACCACAAGCCATCGTGTCTATTACTAGTCAACATTGGGACTCTAACCCTTTGTCAATGACTTCATATCCCCTAGTTCAACATTTAAGGACTCTAACCCAGTTAGCCAATTCAAGTCATCAAGGCTACAATTCAACACCATACATGACCACAAGGTCGTTATGAACCATTTATTAATCAATTACTTTAATAAGCCAATGCCTTAGTTTTAATCACTATTCATGTCAAATTTTGGTCATCAAGACCTTTACCATACCATTCATTCTTCATTATCATTCTTACACCAAGCTTTAGTTCAAACATATTTCAATTTCATGTTTAGGGATTCAAACCCTTTTAACCAATCAAACCACCAAAGTTACCAATTAACTCATACAACAAGGCCTTTACTATAGCATTTACCAATCATTAATACTTATAAGGCCATTGCCTTAGTAAAAAACACCATTAATATGTGACTAGTTGTTTCTATTAGATATTTTCAAAAACACCTTGAGGGCATATATTTACTAAGACCAAAATCAATATAGAAATGATCAAGCTTAGGGTTAATCATGACCCATTTGTTAAACCAAAATCAAGAAGCACCCACATGTGCAAACCATCACAAATAAAAACTATAAACACGTCTTTAAAAAAGAGTAAAAAGTATTCATCACTATGCATCAAAACCCTTAACATTTGTTTCAAAAAACCACTGTTCAAGCATCAAAATCAATGTTTAAAAGACATGATATTTGAGAAATAACAAGGAGGGACGATTCACATTCCTTATACAAGATGATTCATGGATAGAACTTGACCCCCTATAGCCTCTTGATGAACACATGTGGAATCCTAACATCTAATTTTTAAGAGTGAGATTGAGAGAGTGTTTTAGGTGAGTTTTGATCTTCCAATATGTGTTATGAGAGGACACAATATGATATGTAACATGGGGACTTATGGTTTTTGGGTTGGGAAATGTACAAAATACCCCTAGCTCAAAAGTTACAAATATGTTCGCAGGAGGGAACAACCACAACCCCTTAGTCGTACCCTACGGTATGAGTTTGACACGACCCACCCTGGAACCTTGTCTAATGGGCATCCCACGTTCCACTAGGACCAGAGACCACCCTAGTTACCCAACCCAGCATCCAATTGCCTACCTTAAGTTAGCTGAATTTCAAGCAAGTAACAACATAGTGTAAATACTCACATAAAAACTTTAGGAATAGATCACAATCGTGACTGACCTAATAGAGTCTAACCATCCTATACCAATAATCAAACCATACCAAAAAAGGGCCATACACCATGTCGTAACCAAGGATGTTCCAAAACATAATACAATTAACCCCAAAATGAAGTATGATGGCATAGTGAGAATCATGTCCGATGATGCCATCCTCCCAACTTATTCCAACGCCAAGGACGAAACCTATACTAATCCCACCCATTCTAACTCATAGAAGTACAAAAAAGTGTCTAACCAAAATAATAAATAAATCTGATTGGGACATGCCCTCAACTATAGCCTAAACCAATTTCCAAAATAAAATAAAATTGTCTAAAAATATCCATAACCTAAAAGGGAGCCTTCCAAAAGGATGGAAGCTCACCACTTTAGTCCAAATTTTATTAAGCAAGTAGAATGACCAGTTCTTGTATAGCGTGGGCATACATCCATAAGTAGATGGGGTTAGTGAGTGACCGCTAGCGTGATCTCAAGGTAAGGATACAATAATGCCATTTATAAAACCAAGTAAAACCATTCATACGCACACAACATACACACACAAATATATATATATATAACTATTTTAGGAAAAGGGGTCGGGTTTAGCATGCCCTTAAAACCTTTACGTGGGCTGTGTAGCTTTGCCGTCCTAAATTACCTCGGGCTATATGGGTTCAGCTCCCACTGCTGAAAGTGCCCCAGTGCATGGAGCTGCATGACCAGGGATGTATCCTATGGGTAGTATATCCCCAAAATATAGTGTGACATCATGCACAGAGTCATCAAGACAAACCTCATATCAACAAATATGAGTTTCCAATTTTTGTCCCCTAGGACCTCTACTTTCCACGACTTAGCTACACCTCCCACCACTATTGCCAATTAAAATTAATTTCAAAATAACCAAACCATTATCCATTTTTCACCAAGGCCATTGATATTGGTATCGTCATACCAACCCTTACTTGCAAGTATCATCCATAGCCAACCATTTATAGGTTTAATGTGACTTTCAAGTGCCCTTCTATTTACAATATTAAATCACTTATGAGACTTCCATGTTCACCACGTGCATAAAAAATTAGCCTTTTACCATTCCAAGCCATTTAAACCATGCATTACCCCTTTACCAAGTTTAAAACATGCAAGAGTTCCATTAAAAGTAGTCAATGCAATGAATAAATATTTATAAGGATTTTGTCAAAATAATTAGAGGCATAATATGGCCAAAAAAAATTCCAATTACCATTAAACCATTCCTATTCAATAGAATTATCCAAAACCACCATGAATGCGTATAAAAGAACAATTAAAACCATGGGAAACCATAACCAACTATTTAATATCAAAACCACCAAATCATATTTGTAAGCCAAAATTATGTAATAGTAAAACCTTGAAAACATTAATATAAACCATGACTTTAAGTAAAATTAACAATGAAAAAAGAGAACATCCCTTAAACCAAGATGATGATGGAAAGAAATCACTAAGACAATCCCCAAATTGATCCTTTAGTCGAAATCCTAGCACCCCTTGCCCAAAAGCTCTTTAGAGAATTATGGAGAGTTTTAGAACAGTTTCTAAGTGTTAATGAATGGAAAAATAGGACAAATAACCTCCCAAGTATGTAAATGTCATGGGACCCTATTAGGATAAGTAGGGAAATGTCCAAAAGACCCCCACACTTAAGTTGCACCAAAATCCTATCATAGGGATATGACTGACCTTCATATGTCGTACCCTCCTAATACGATGGGTATCCACTAGTCGTATCCAGAACCTCCACCTTGGGACCAAACACTATCCAATATATAAATCATCCAACCAAGTCGTAAACACAACATACGATCCATATCTATGGCATGTATCCCTGGTATAATAAAATACCTGGAGGATTGAACACTGTCTACCATACGAGTCCATGGTACGACTCGTCCCCTACCTTATAACTCATGGTGAGCTTTTCGTACTCAGATGCAAACTGAGTTACTAAGTCTAAGATTAAGTTAAGGAACGAAATGATCCATAACGACCAATACAACTCGTACCCCTATGTCTTATCCATTATAGTAACCAAAATCTAACCCACAAACCAATACTTGTCAAAATATGACTGGACCATACCATCTGCACACCAACATATGGCTCATAGCCATGAGTTGTATTGGGTCCAGGAAATTTTCTAAGGTCCAGAAACTAGGGTGTTTCAGTCTTCCCCACTAGGAGCATTTTTCCCCGAATGATGGACAAGGTAGGGGAACCACACACATGAATCCTTTGCATTATGTTATCAAATATATTCCTAATCTTTAACAAAGTTCCAAAACAAAGAGTCAAACATATTAATCTTTCCTTTAACAAACTCTTAAAATATAGATGTGTTGAAGATACATACATTCCGCATAAATCCTAGGAGTACAAAACAAATGTGGATACTTAGACTCATATCCTCTTCCGCTTACCATTTAGATTCTTGCACCATATAGTTCCGCTAAAGAAACTTAACTGAAGCCACATCCTTTGTCCGTAACTGACGAACCTACCTATCCAGGATCTCAACTAGGACCTCTTCATAAGACAAAGAATCAGTGAGACCCAATCCTTCCAAAGGAACAACCGAAAAAGGATCACTAATGCACTTCATCATCATGGAAACATGAAAAACTGGATGAACCAAGCTCAAGCTGAAGAAACTCCAGCTCATATGCTACATTAACAACTCTCTACAAAATCTCATAAGGACCGACATATCGGAGACTGAGCTTCTCTTTCTTTCCAAACTGTACTACTCCCTTCATGGGAGAAACCTTGAGGTAAATTTTATCCCCAACTTCAAATTCCAATTCTCTATACCTAAAATCAGCAAAGGACTTTTGGCGAATTTGGGCAACCTTACGCCTATCCCGATCTCCTTCACCTTCACCTTCTCCATAGTCTGGTAGACCAAATTGGAACCAAACATGTCCGCCTCACCAAGATCAAACCAATCAATAGGAGATCTGCACCTCCTACCATACAGTGCCACAAAAGGGCCATACCAATACTAGAATGATAGCTATAGTTGTAAGCAAACTCCATAAAAGGTAGATGATCAACCTAATTGCCACTATAATTAATCACATAAGCCCGAAGCATATCCTCCTATGAATGAATAGTTCTCCCTGCTTGCCCATCCGATTGCAGATGGAAAGTAGTACTTAGACTCACCTTAACCCCCAACCCACTAAAAAAATCGCCCAAAGTGAGATGCAAACTGTGTGCCATGATCAGAAATAACTAAAACAGGAACCCCATGAGCTTCACAATCTCCTGAAGATACAGCTTAGCATAATCCTCTGCTAAGAATGTAATTTGTACTAGCAAAAAGTGCATAGGCTTAGTCATCCTATCCACTAAGACCCAAATCGAATAATAGTGACTCCAGGACCGAGAAATACCAGTAATAAAGTCCACATTTTTCACTTCCCACTTCTACTCAGGCAAATTAATTTCTTAATATAACCCTCTGGCCTCATGTGTTCAACCTTAACATGTTGACAAACCATCCACTTGGCCATAAAATCAGCCATATCCTTCTGCATACCATTCAACTAATAGATCTCCTTGAGATTATGACACATGTTATACAAGGCGGGATGAACAACATAGCATGACTCATACACCTCAACCAAAACCCTTTTTCGTATCCCGTCGACATCAACAACACACAACCTCCCTTGGTACCATAAATTACCATCACCACTGATCTAAAAAACCACTGCCTTTTGCCCACCAACGTCACTCTTGATTTTTATCAAGATAGGATCTAACACTTGTTTCTCCTTAATCTCCTCACCAAGAGATGATAGAACCACTTCTTGCACCACCACACTTCTATTCTTGGAGTCTAAAAAGAAAACTCTAAGATTCTCGGTAAAGTCAGAGTTGGAACCTAAGTTAACTTATCCTTCATCTTGTCAAAACTCCCATCACAAGTATCTGACCAAGAAAACTTGACCTTCTTTTGAGTTAACTTAGTCAAAGGAGTAGCTATCAATGAAAATCTTTCCATAAACCACCTATAATACTCGGTTTAACCTAAGAAGCTCCAAGTATCGAATGGAGTCGTAGGTCTAGGCCATCTCTTCACCACAACAACCTTCTGAGGATCCACCATTTTCCCTTCACTAGAAATAATATGGCCCAAGAAAGTCAAAGAGTTGAACCAAAACTCACACTTAGACAACTTGGCATACAACTGTTGTTCCTTTAAGGTCTTCAACACCACTCGAAGGTAATTAGCGTGATCCACCTTGCTCTTCAAATAAACCATAATATAATTAACGAACACAATAATGAAGAGATCCAAATACTGACAAAAGACTCTATTCATGAGATCCATAAATGCAACCGGAGTATTAGTTAATCCAAATGATATCACCAAAAACTCAAAGAGTCTACACTGAGTATGAAAAGCCATCTTAGGGATATCCAGTTCCCTAATCTTTATTTGATGGTACCCAAACCGAAGATCTATCGTAGAAAACAACTTGGAACTTTGCAACTGGTCAAGCATATCATCTATTCTTGGAACAAGATACTTATTCTTGACCGTCACCTTGTTCAACTGCCTATAGTCAATGAACATCCAAAGGGAACCATCCTTCTTGCGCACAAACAACACTAGTGCACCCCAAAGAGATACACTAGGATGAATAAACCCCTTATCCAAAAGATCCATAAGTTGATCCTAGAGTTCCTTAACTCAGCTGGAGCTATTCTATGGAGGAATAGATATTAGTCGAGTGTCCGAAATTAGATCAATACTAAACTTTATTTCCTATATGGAGGAACACTAGGAAGATCATCTGAAAAGACCTCTGGAAACTCATTAACTACTAGAACTGACTAAAACTAAGAACCTTCTAAGTTAGAAACTTTAACCCGATCCATGTGATAAAGACAACATTTAGAGATTAACCTTTGATCTCTAAGATAAGAAATAAAACTCCCCTAGGATCTAGAGAAATATCCTCCCACTCTATAATTGGCTTACTAGGAAACCTAAAGATAACCTTACAGATCCAACAATCCAAAGATGCATGACAAGAATGGAACCAATCCATCCCCAGAATGACATGAAATCCATCATATACAACTCAAATAGTTCCACCTAGGTCTGCTTGCAACCAACAGATACCATGCCTCCTATAGACTCTCTCAGCAATAACTAAGTCACCTACAGGGTAGAAATAGAAAAAGGATCCGAAATAACTTTTGAATTGAAACCAAAAGACACAACTATAAAAAAAGTCACATAAGAGAGAGTAGACCCCAGATCAAGCAAATAATATATGTCATAAGAGGAAAACTATAACGTACCAATGACGACATTAGATGATGCCTCAGATTCTTGTCAAGAACTAAAGCATACAACCTATTTTGACCAACACTAGAAGTAAAAGCAATAACAGAAGCAGATGCCACACCACCAGGTGTAGGAGCAGAAAATGAAGCCACAAGAATCTTATTCCCCCCTGAAGAAACCTTATTGAATGGACAATCCCTGAGCCGATGACCTTCCTGACCACACTTGAAGCATTTGTCCTTTCCTTCATTACAATAACTCCGATGAGGTCGACCACAGAACTGACAAGAAGGGCACAAAGAAACTGACTGACCTCCATTTACCTAAGATTGGGCACCCTGCTTTGAGAAATTTTCACCACCATGATAATGCCTGTCGCCCGAATGATAAGGAGCATAAGCAGTAGAGTAGGAAACAGAACTACCCTACTTATTTTTCTATCATTTGACATCATCTCGACCACCCTAAGACTATTCACATCCCTGGTCAGAAAACCTATTCCTCTGACCCTACCTATGCCTAAATTCTACCTACTTTCTCTTTGAATCCTCTACTTTCTTTATATGAACAACCAACCTAGATATGTCCATATCTTTAATTAGCAAGGCAGCCTTACTCTCCAAAATGAGATGTCAATTAAACCCAGAAGAAAACTTACTCATTCTAGATCGTATGTCAACCACCAAATCAGGAGCATACCTTGACAATTGGTGAAACTTCAAGGCATATTCCTTGACAGACATTCTCCTCTACTTGAGGTTCACAAAATCCTCCATCATTACTTCTTTTAACTCTTGGGGAAAGAAATGATCCAAAAAAGGACTAGAGAAGGCATCCTATAAGGATGACTCTACCACATCTCCTCTATCCCTATCCAACTCTTTATACCACTAATATGCAACGTTTTTGAGCTGATAAGCTGCAAAGTTCATCCCATCCACATTAGTAGCCTGCATCACCCAAAATATCTTCTTCATTTAAAAAAAAAGCCCTGGGGATCCTCTTCTACCTTTTCTCCTTAAAAAGTGAGAGGACCTATCTTTATAAATTGGCAAACCCTTATGGTCTGATAAAGCACCAGACACATCCCGCTCAGCCTGAGCAGCAACAAACTTAGCAATAGTATGAACATACTGATGAAATTCTGCATTAGTCACCTCACCTTGTAGAGTACTAGTAGCACCTGATGGAACTCCAGAATTATCAGGGATAAGACCGTGAGATCAAAGATGAAACACAGAAGTAGGATGCACCTCTTCAGTATTATCCCTAGATAGGATAGAAGATTTTTTTTGTGTTCTAGATCTAGAGGTATGATCTGAAAATGAGCAAACAAGGATTAGAGAAGATTCCAAAACTGAGACTCCAAGATTAAAAATAGAATACCAAGAACGTGAAACATTCCTTAATGCCTTGTAACCTCTCCTTTTTGAGTGTGGCATGCTACACACCTGTAAAAAAGGCTCAACTCGACATGGCTTTGTGGACTCCCAGTTGACCATAAACCTGGGCTCTGATACCAACTTGACATGACCCGCCCTGGAGCCTTGTCATAATACGCATCCCAAGTCAGTCCAGGACTAGAGATCACCCTCGTTACCTAAGCCAATCTCCAGTCACCTGCCCTGAGTTTTTTGAATTTCTATCATGTCATAACATAGTGTAACAACTCACATAAAGACTATGGGATAGACCACAACCCGGACCAACCCATTCAAGTCTAAACATGCCATACCAATAATCCAACCATACCAAACCATGCCAAAAAAGGGCCATAAACCAGGACATAACAAAGGATATTCCAAAATATAATATAATTAATTCCAAAATAAAGTATGATGGAATAATGAGAAATTATGTTTGATGATGCCAGCCTCTTGTCTTATTCCAATGCCAAGGCCGATACCTATACCGATCCCCCCATTCCTACCCACAGAAGTACCACAAAGCCTCTAACCAAATGAAATCCGGTGGGTACATACCCCCAACCATAGCTAAAACCAATTTCCAAAATAAAAATAAAATGTCTAGAAATAGCCATATCATAAGATGGAGACTTTCAAAAGGATGGAAGCTTACCACTTAAGACAAAATGCCATCCCTGAGTCAATCACTATGTAGGAGAAGTGAAATAATCGGTTCCTGAATAGCGTGGGTATATACCCGCCAGTAGAAGGGGCTAGCGAGTGACCGCTAGCATGATCTTAGGGTAAGCATAAGATAATACCATTTATAAAACCAAGTAAAATCATCCACATGCACACAACCTTACATATATATATATATAAATATATATAACTATGTTGGGAAAAGTGACCGAGTTTAGTATGCCTTTAAAACCTTTACTTGGGCTGTGTAGCTTTGTCGTCCTAAGCCACCCACGGGCTATATGGATTGAGCTTCCTCTGCTGAAAGGGCCCCAGTGCGTGTAGCCGCACGACAAAGGAAGTATCCCATAGGAATGACTAGTACATCTCCCAAATATAGTGTGACATCAAGCACTCGGTCTCCAAGACCAACCTCATATCGACAAATATGAGTTTTCAATTTTGGTCCCCCGAGACCTCCACCTTCCATGGCTTAGATACACCTTCCGCCATTATTTCCCAATTAAAATCCCTATCCAAATAACCAAACCATTATCCATTTATTTACAAAGGTCATCGATATTGGTATCGTTATACCAACCCTTACTAGCAAGCCTCATCCATAGCCAACCATTTATAGGTTTAAGGGGACTTTCAAGTGCCCTTCCATTTACCATATTAAATAATTTGGGAGTCTTCCATGATCCCCACAAGAATAACCAACTGGTCTTTTACCATTCCAAGCTATTTAAACCATGCATAACCTCTTTACAAAGTTTAAAACATACAAGAGCTCCATTAAAAGTAGTCAATGCAATGGACATATCTTTATAAGCATTTTGTCAAAAACATTGGGGTCATAATATGACCAAAACCAATTCCAATTACTGTTAAACCATTCCTATTCAATACAATTATCCAAAACCACCATTAATGCATATAAAAGCACAATTAAAACCATGTGAAACCATAATCAACCATTAATATCAAAACCCCTAAATCATTTGAAATCTAAAATCATGTACTAGTAAAACCATGAAAACCTTCATATAAACCACGGCTTTAAGTAAAATTAACAATGAGGGAAGAGAAAATTCCTTAAACAAAAATGATGATGGAAAGAAATCACCAAGACAAGTGCCAAATTGATCCTTCAGTTGAAACCCTAGATCCCCTCGTCCCAAATCTCTTGAGAGAATTATAGTGTTTTAGAAAAGTTTTTAAGTGTTAATGATTGGAATAATAGGGTAAATAACATCCTAAGTAGGTTAGACATTGTGGGACCCTATTAGGATAAGTAGGGAAATGTATAGAATATCCCCACTTAAGTTGCACCAAAATTTCATCATAGGGATACGACTGAATCTCATGATTCGTACCCTCCCAATACGATTGGTATCCACCAACCCTCATGATTTGTACCTTTCTAATACGATCCATATCCACCACTCATATCCTGAACCTCCACCCTTGGACCAAACACTATCCAGTATACAACTCGTCCAACCAAGACGTAACCATAATACACGATCCATATTCATGACCCATATCCTTGGCAGAATATAATACCTGGAGTATTGAACACTGTCTACCATACGAGTCCATAGTATGACTCGTACCCTATCTTACGGCTCATGGTGAGCCACTTGCACTTAGATCCAACCTATGTAACAAAGTCTAAGATTAAGTTAAGGAACCAAATGATCAGTAACAACCAATACAACTCGTATTCCAAAGTCGTATCCTTTATAGTAACCAAAATCCATTCCACCAACCAACACTGGTCAGTATAACATTAGACCATACCATCTGTACCCTAATATACGGCTCATACCCATGAGTCATATTGGGTCCAGAGATTAGAATTCCAGGAAATTTTCTAATGTCCATAAACTATGGTGTTTCAGAGTGGTATCCTAACTCGTTTCCTAGACCTCACCTTCGACCTCCAAAATGATCATAATTCAACAACACATGCCAAACTTGTAACTTAAGGTACGAGAAGTACCCCTAACTTGTACCTTGGACAAATTCAACTAGGCTAATCGATAAGCATCATATGACTCAGCATCATACACCTCGTATCCTACCATACGACTAGTATGATGCTTAGTCATATCTTGGAAAGAAAACCACCCCAAAAGCTGCCTAACATACGACAGAGAGGGCCATAGCCGTACCCTAGCATACGACTTGTACCTTCAAGTCATACCTTGTCCAGAGTACTCAACTTAGGAAATTTTCCTAAGGGTCCAAGTTTGGGGTGTTTTAATAGCCAAGTAAACAAAGGACAAAAACATAAATATCTTGGTGATTTGAAAACCACAAAAGATTCATGATCACAAAAACCAAGGGTCATGATGGCACTTGTTGCAACGAATCTTGACGAGTAAGCATATCACACAAACTAATATAAAAAGGGAAAAGAGAGAGAAATTACCCCAAGGCAAGGCTTCTAGACGAACCCGAACCATATAATATAATATGAAAGCAAGAACATACAACCAAAGATATTAAACCAACTACTAAAACCTAGATTCAAAAGTGTAAGAACTACTAATACAATCAAAGAGTCAAATAAATCAGAATATCCAACAGGAATAATATCTGTCTCTCTGAATACTAGTAAAGAAATAAACTAATTCAGAAAGATAGAAGTGGACTCCAAACGCTTTAAAGTCAAACTACTATCTTGAAAAACTCTGGAGGCACCTGAAATCAAGCCACATAAGATGTACCCGCACCAAAATTTATACCAAAAGAGCATAGTAGAGATAAGTTCGGTCTACTTATACTCAGTAGTAATCATAGGCTAACTAAGCAAACTAGAAAGTAAAGCATAGAAAATACACACTAAGGGTACGTCATCTATAATAAGGAAATATCCTACAACGGTATCCCACACTGCTTGCACTAACAGTTACATAATATCCACATATAATACAATAAAGCACCTGAAAGGAGAACAAGTATACATTTATGCCACATATAAGTAGCACATAGAAGGATAACATAGATAATAATGCTATGTACAAGTAACGAAGGATATAACAAATGTATAAGTAACAAGTCAAGATAGAAATACAATCATATAACAAGCATAATGAAGTAAATACAATGAAAATAATGAGAATGATGATAGTGATGATGATGTAATGAACTAGGTCATCGCACAATCTCTGAGAATATTGCACAATCTTTATATACACTTACGAAGATAAAGCTTCTCGATGTAGGACCCATGGGGGTTTATCAACCCATATACAATTCATATATCCATATCTCTTCCACAACATATCCTTTGGGGAGTGTTTTATAAGATATTATATTTTTTATCATAAACAGGTGCTGCCAGTGTTTCTCAGTATTTCCATGGTGGAACCATTATTTCATGAATGAGTCTGAGGATGCAATGCTCACAACCAACCACAATGAGTATTTCCACAAAAATCCATAATCACTATTTCAACAACCATTTGATAACCATTACATGAGCCAAATATCCACTCATTAGTTCCAACCATTTATGAAATCCAACATGATTCATATGCTAATAGTGTATGAATACATCACACCACACAATTGCTACCATAAAATGTTTTTCAGCAAGAAAAATACATTTATTCCCATATACACAGGCTATCAACATCACACAGGACCCCACACGGTTACACATAACACATAATATACCACATCCACCAACTACATCACATATAGGCCCCCACATGGGAATAATACAATAATATAGTCGTTTTTCATAATTAGTCCGCACACCCATAACATACATTTTATATTAGTATTAACTATCTCAACCAGTCTGAAAAAAGTTAAGCCATAACCTACCTCAAAGGCCAAAAACTAGTGTGCAACACTTCAATCCTGAAGCCCTACAATTCACAAACGGATCCAAAAGCAACTAAAACATCAAAATATAAAATCTATATGTAAAAATGGAATCAACGATTCTAATATTTCCCAGTTTCATGTCTGGGTTGAAACAAACCCCTAAAATGGATTAAAAAAAAGGGTAAAATCATAACTCAGTTTCAAAAATATATTAGGATTCTACAGCTGAAAACCCAAGCTAAAATGAGTTTAAAATGGGGTCCAAATTGAATAAGTATCATTTTAAAAATTTACTAGGTAAAATTTTTGAAATCCATTTAAAAATATCGAATCGAAGTTGTTTTAAAGGTGAAATTAAGAAGAAACTGATAATTATAGGATTAGAAACTCATTCAAATGAAAAAGGAGGGAAATTGAGGTTTAAATTAGAGGACTACAATTTTTAGGCCTTACAGGCCAAAATCCCCAAATTCCATACATTAATCTACGTTTAAAAGAAGAATTTAAAGTTAAGGATAGAAGAAATTAGTTGAAATAAGTGTAATGGAGCTTACACAAGCTTAGAAATGGAGAAAGTTGAGCAAAACCATGAAGCCCTAAGCTCCAACTCTCAAACGTGGTAAAAATAGAGAAAAAATTATTTATATACAAACGTATCACAGTCGCGGACCATGAGTTGTGATTGCATCACCTTGAATATCAGGGGTATCACGATTATAGTCTAGGGTCACAATCATAACACTCTTCGTGCACGCCCTATCACAATCCTGGCAATAGCTTTGTAATCGCTGGTGTACCAATTGGTGGGGACTTGGTTCAATTCGAGTCTTTGTGGGCCCCTTGAGATTAATCTCAAATACCATGAATGCAAACAAAA
>NC_061117.1:139853860-139860573 GCF_002878395.1 Capsicum annuum
CAGGAATAGAAAAATCAATATCATAATCCAGAGGCAAACCAAGATTCATGGGGATAAACATCTATGAACTCATGGACAACATAATTCAAATCCTAAAATTTTGGTGAAACTATGCTAGTATTATGAATATGATCCCAGTAACACGAATATTCCCTTTTCACTAATCTATGAGCCCGAACATATGATATAACCCTCTTCAGACCTGAATGAAGCACACCCTTTCCAAGATATCCTTGGCATACCCAGTGAAGCTAAAGTCACAATCTTAGCATAACAATCTTGTACTGCATGGTGAGGAGCCGACCAATCCATAAATCTACCCACATCTCACGCTAAAAAAAGGTCAAAATACAGGATTAGTACACCCAATCCACTATTAAAAAATCTCCAACTGGGGTAGATATATGAATAGGCATGGAAAGAGGCTCACTAATAAGATAAACACTTGAAGCAAAATATGCAGACACATAGGAGTAAGTCAATCTCATATCAAATAACCTAGATATAGATCTATAATAAATAGGGATGATACCAATGATCACAACATTAGAATCCTCTTCATTTGTTCGTGTCGGTATGGCATAGAACTGTGCATGTATCAACCAACTAAATAGCCCCATGATCACCATCATAGGATCTGCTCTTTTGCCTCTTACACCTCTAGTAGAACCTCTACCTTAAATAGTTGTAGTAGGAGTAGCTCTAATCACATGGTGAGGATAGTGCTTGGATGAATGGCCAGTTTCATCATATATATAACAAGCTGTTTGGCCCATCTCAATAGGAAAAGGTTCCACTAGGGCAGGATGACCACCTAGAGCTGATAGACACGAAAACCCACTACCCAAACTCTGTAATGCTACCTGCACTGGTATACCATGATAACCAAAAGATCCTATGAAATCTCTGCCCCATGAAGCCTGACCTCTAAATTCACCAATGTGGCAAACCTTTTTGGTGCCTCCCTTAGCTACTTATAGAATAACCTCATTCATCTTAGCATGATCCACTATACTCCAAACAGTGTAACACCCCGTACTTCTACCTAGCTTAAATTCATCCCATAAATATCAAAGACTTCATTTAAAGATGAAGAAACTTTTTAATATGGAATTTTCAAGAGTTTGACTTTTTTGTGTGAGAAATTGAATAAGCTTTCCATCGATATAAAATTTTCCCAAATCCGACACTCGGGCGAAGAGTTAGAGCTATTTTAGTATGACAGTGCACCACTTGGTACTTTAGCGCGGTGCGGAGCCAGCCAAAATGGTATTTGTTAAAAACTAGTGAGCCACCATGATATTGGCGCATTGCACCAAGTCTCAATTTCAAAATTGTAAATTTCTAGTGCACCAACGCGATTCCACCACGTTGTGGTGTCCTTCCAGTTCACATCTAAGTTGGCAACATGTTACCACCGCATCGCGCCACCAACCAGTTTCCCAGTCGTTCACTTTTTAGTGAGATGGCTCAATTTTACCACATCCTGCCAGCATGTAAAATTGAGACTTTTGTTCAGGTTTCGTTATTTAATTTCAGGGACCATTTTACAATTTCCCAAAGCCCCTAATCAGCCTTAATATGGGATTTATACCCTCACTAGCCAAAATTGCTCATTATATTCACTATTTCTCAAGAACAAAAGCACTCTCTCTTAAATTAGCAAACCCTAGTCTCAAGAAAACAAGGTTAATCCTAAGAATCTCTCCAAGGACTCCAAGAAACTCATGAATTAAGGTTTGTTAGATGTTTATTCATGGGCCCCTTCCACCCATGAAGCCCATGAATGTCTTTTCAAAGTACAAAATTGTGTATTTATGAGTTTTTCATGATTTACCTAAATTGAAGTTTTTGTTTATATTGTTGTTGGGTGTTTATTCTTGTTTTAGATTTCAAGTTCCAAGATTTGATCCTAGTATCTGATGAGTTGCATGATGTTCATGATAAACCCTTCAAGTTACAAGTTTATTGATGTATCCATGATACTTAGATGTAGTAATTGTTATATAACGAAAGCATGTTCCGCATATGTTTGATGAAATGCCTATGTGAATGAATTAGTGCCATTATAACATGTCAATGAGAGATCCCCATTTTTGTACAAGTTAATGCATGCTAAGTGTTTGAAGAAATGCCTCATTGATTGTATTGTGAATGATAGACTATTGTCATGTTATTCCACAAATTATCATGCTTTATAATATCCATGCTATCAAGTCTTGGGGGTATTTAATACCCAACAATTTAGCTGTTTGCCTAGAGTCAGTGTCAGTTACAGAACAGTCTTAGCCATGTCATACTCAGTAGTACTCTCAGTCAGTTTTAGAACTTAGTAGAACTCAGTCAGTTATAGAACTTAGGAAAACTCAGTAATTTCAGTATCTGTACAATCCAGTTCCAGTAATCAGTTCAAAAACTCAGTAGCATTCAGTCAGATAACAGAATTCAGTAGTATTCCATCAGTAAATGGAACCCAGTGAACTCAGTTAGATCAGTCAGGTAACATCATCAGTAACAGATTTATCCCAGTGTAAGAATCAACTCAGCATCTATTAAGTTGGGTGTAGGATTCAGCACCGAGCGAGAGCAGGGATGAAGACTTCCCCATCAGTTTGGCAGAGTTGTTAGTAGCAATCCATGTACTCTAAAACTGTGTAGCTAGTACAGGATGAGGGGTCACCCATAAGATTAAGGCTTGGCTACCTCCCAGGGGTCGCCAGTCAGATTAGGTTTGACTTCCTGTTCAGGGTCACCCGTCAGATAGGCTTGACCATAGCAGTGTCTTTACCCATGGAATGGTACTGACACCTTTCTAGCTAGGGTTACAGGATGGATCCTACTAGTTCAGACTTGGGGCATGTCGTTTAGATGATTACTTTCAACAGTTTCAGTTTCAGTCTCAGTTTTCAAAATAGAACTCAGTTCAAAATTTTAGAAATCAAGATTATCAAATACAGTCACTCAGCTCAGTAAAGAACTTAGATAGTTCTATAGATTCAGGACTATTAGATACAGTCAGTCAACATCTGTATCAGTAAATTCAGGGATGACCCACCAGATAGGACTGATCTCGGGGGTCACCCGTTAGATAAAATCAACCCCATAGCAGTCATCAGTAGTACAGTACTAGGAGATCCAATTATCAGTATTATAATATCAGTAAACTCAGATAATAGTTAGACAATATTCAGAACTTGGTATCCAATGTTAGTATGACCTCAGTTATGGTTTACATTTTCATGCATGTATCCTCATTCAATAGTCTTATGTTATTCAGTCAGTTTTATGTTCATGCATATGAACCCTTGTATTTAGCCTTACCTCATCTAGCATACAAGTACATTCCCACGTATTGATGCATACTTTTCTTGCGCTATGGTGTCTTATACCATAGGTTCAGATGCATGAGCTCCCGAGCACCCTTAGTAGTTCATATTCAGCTAGCAACAGTAGACTTAGTAGTGAGTCCTCATCATTCGAGGATGTTACTTTTTGTATTATTGCATTAGATTTAGTATTTCAGTAGATGGAGTTAGTTGGGGGATTATGCCATTAACTCCACAGTTTAGATTGATTAGAGGATTTCCAGACTAACGTATTTTTAAACAGTCATTTTGGTTTCAGTATTGTTATACCTTATATAGTTGATTTTCATTTTTGAACCTTAAGGAAAGTTTCACCAAATTTCTGCATTATTCAATATTATTATTCAGTTATGACAGTAGGTACCAGCCATGGGTTAGCTTGTGGTCTTTCGGGATTATGAGCACCGTGTAGCATCTGGGGTTCAGAATCTAGGTCATAACAAATGGATGCTCCAAATACAACCATCTGAGAAGTAGGCAACTGAAAAGAGACTTCCAAACCCTTTATAACCTTTCAAATCTTCTCAGACTTGGTGGAAGTGCTAGCATGAGAATATCTAGAAAAGGCATAGAAGAGTGCCTCATACTCTGCAACAGTCATAGAGCCCCACTCTAGGTTATCAAACATACCTCTAATCTAATCTCTCAGACTATATGGCATAAATCTCTTCAAAAAAGAATCGACAAACTGATCTTAAGTCATCCCTAAGAGAATCGAGAGGTGTACAATTAACAAACAACCTCCACTAATCTTTAGCAATATCTATCATCTAATAAGTAGTATATGAAACCCCATATGACTCAAGAAAATCTAAATTATGAAACTTCTCCCGACTATCAATCAAGAACTCATAAGCATCCTCATTCACAACACTATTAAATCTAGGAGGATCCAAATGAGTAAATTTCTCAAATATCTTGTGATGTTCAAAACACATAACTATACAGATAATAAGAAGTGGAATAGTAAATTTTACTATCTGAGATCCTATCTGAGAATGTAACATAGATAAAAGCTGAACTCCTAACCTCAAAACACCATACTTAGATATCAGTGATGAAATATGAATAATACTCAGGGTCTAAGAAGTACCCAAAATATGAGTAGGTGCAACTGGAGGTTCCACACTCGGGATTGGAGGAACGCCTGGCATGACCAAAGGATAACCCTCTAAACGGGTCAGCAAACACACCAATAACCCCTCTAAGAATGGGGTAGAAGAACTTTGAAGAGCTAAAGTAGGACTCACACCTCCAACAGGCTCAACACGAAGCTCAAAGAAGAGTCCTCTGAAACTACTACAAGATGGGATATATCCACATGCCCGTCTACACCATCTAAAGGTTTTGCATCTTTATCCTTATGGGACCTAGTCCACACCATCTGTGTAGAGAGAGAAACATAACTCAAGACACAAGGTATGAAAAAAATTCACGAAAAAAATAAAACGAGGAAAGTTTCATAAAGATATCCTATAGCCTCCTGAAGATAGATACAAATGTCAACAATCTATCCATGAGACTGTATTAGACATCTCATTCTTACACTGATGAAACTCAGTTTTCTAATACCAATTTGTTATGACTGCAAAAACTAAGATTCATGATGGCACCTATCGCGGCGAACCTTGACAAGTAAGCCTATCACCCAAACTGATACAAAATAGAAAAAAACAAAAATAACCCCAAGGAAAGACTTCTAGAACAAAGCCAAACCATATAATATAATATAAAAGATGAAACATCAAACCAAAGATATTAAACCAACTCCCTAAACCTAGTGTTAATAGTATAAGAATTACTATAACAATCCATGAGTCATATACATCTGAATATCCAATAGGACCAATATCTATCTCTGAATACTAGTAAAGATATAAACTAATAAAGAAAGATAGAAGTGGACCCAGACACGTAAAAGTCCAACTACTACCTTGAACAACGCTAAAAGTGCCTAAACTCAAGCCACGTGAGATGCACCAGCACCAAAATCTGCACTAAAAGGGAACAGTAGGGATAAGTATGGTCCATTTGTACTCAGTAGGCATCATAGGCCAACTGAGCAAAGTAGAAAATAATGCATAAAAAATACAAACTAAGGTCACATCACCTACAATAAAAAAAGTTCCACAATGGTAGCCTACACCATTTTCACTAATAGTTCTATAATATCCATATATAATACAATAAGGCACCAGAAATAAATATAAGTATACATTAATACCACATATAAATAGTGCACACAAGGAAAACATAGATAACAACATCAAGTACAAGTAACAAAAGATATACTAATGTATAAGTAACAAGTCGCGACGAAAATACAATCACATCACGAGCATAATAAAATAAATATATGAAAAATAATAAGAATGATGATAATGATGATGATGTAATGTACAAGGTTGTCACACAACCTCCGAGACTATCGCGCAGTATCCATATATACCTTAAAAGCTAAAGCTTCCCAATGTACGACACATGGGTGGTTCTAAACCCATATATTATCCATAAAACTATATCTCACTCTCGACATATGATGTGATATAGAAATACAACACCTTTAATGCTTAAAACAAGAAAAATATGCAAGTTTTTGAGGTTATGTTTTAGATATGATGCATTTTGGGTATGTTTTAAAGGAAATCATATTTTGGATTTTAAGTTTTCAAAAGTGATGAAAAAAGTATTTTTGGCTACTTTTTGGAGAAATTATGGATGTTCGGGATACTTTTCAACTTGTTTGTTATCAAAGCATGTTCGAGAATTGAAGAAGAGCTGAAAAGATAACTCTCGACACTTACTAAGTCAACATATGGACCGCAAGTTGCACCTACGGACCAAAAGTATGCAAAGTAAGTGCCAGAAGTCCAAAATCTCTAGAGCTGACCTATAGGATTTCATCCTTGTACCTGCACCCTATACCTACGCCTACCTTGTTTACCATAGGTACTACATGTGTCTAGTGTCTTGGTGCAAGTAGAGGCCATAAGTGGCCATCAAACTTGTTTTTTCCTATTTCATTAAGACTTTGGTTTTAGGGTTTCCTCATGTACTATAAATACTATTTATGTATTATATAGTAGTAGTTACACACTTTTGATACTCACAAATATATTTTGATTCCAAGATTCGATTCTGATATTAGGATTCTCTTGTATTGACTTCAATTGATTAATTTTGTTACAATTGTGGCTTTTTATAATTCTTATCATTGTGATTTCATATATGCTTTCAATTATGAATGTTATTGATTTCTTCACACGCATGAATGGCTAAAAACCAATATCTAGGGTTGTGGAAACCCTGGAAAATTGAGAAGTATTGTTGTTGTTTTGAGCCAATACC
>NC_061117.1:139863573-139868191 GCF_002878395.1 Capsicum annuum
CAGCTCTTCCTCCTCGAATGAATCCTCATACCCCTCCTTAAAAAAGGGGTCCTAAGTAGCAACCTATGGAATAGACTCAAAATTTATCTCCACCTTCTCCTCCTTATCATCAGGTGGAGGAGTGTATGGGGGTGACATATGCGTTGACTATATCTGTAGCTAGGATACAACTGTCTGAGTAGCCTGGAATATTTTCCTTTTAGTAACTCTATGTGTCACCCCTACTGCAGTGTCTCTACATTGCTGCCTTGGGTACTCCTCCACTAAACCACTAGGCTCGATAAACTTTGCTCGTATTCTTGAGATATAGGCCTTCTTATTCTTCATATATTTAGGTTACATATATACCTTAAAAACTAGTTGTTAATTTTCAAAAAAAAAATGAGAAATAGCAAAAGTTGAAGAAAAACTCAAAATTTGAAAAATTGGAGTTTTTCCTCAATTTTCACAGCCCTTTAACCTATTTGAAATCCCAACAAGTCTAATCTACATACTCCTATCATAAATCATAACTTCCAATGCAAAATAACATATTCAACTAGTGGTATTACTCTATTCATTCAAGTTCAACTTCTGGTTGGGGCCTAACTTTATATTTTACTACAAAACAAGGCCCTACATTAAGATTTTATGCTACTTAAAGGCTCCTACATTCAAGCATGATAGATTCTATATATTTTTCAATTAAATACATATATCAACTTGTTTAATCAATAAATAGATCAGTACATAACCATTAGAAGATGAGAAAGTTACCTCTTTTATGAAATATTGAAAGTGAATAATGAAAAGGTCAAGCAAAACCAAAGCTGGAACTTATTTTTAGTGTGTTGGGACAAGTTGGTATCTCAAATAATTTTCACTATAGCCTTTACTTAAGTGTGGGGTTAGTTTGTCTTTTAAGAGGAAAATTTGAATTCAAAGAGAAAAGTGATGTTTTGAGGATTTGTTTGAGGATAAAGTTGTTTAAATATAGGTGGGGTATGTGTTGGTGGGACCAAAATTTTAATTAAAAATAGGGCCCACTTTTTGACTTAATCATGGTACCCACTTGCAACCAGTCGTGTGGCATAGGTGCCACTTGTGGCCAGCAGTGTAGGGCGCAAGTGTCGGGCCAAAAATTTTGTCCTACTTTCCTGCAATACAACTTGGTATTTTTATATTTTTTCAGCTACTTATGGTCCCGCAACCTATGTTTGGGGTCACAAAAGTGAAATTGGATTCCAAAGTTCAGAGTTTTTCATTTTTTATCCTTAAAATTTCAACTTTTCAACTTATTCCTCAACTTACTGTGTGGGACTTGAGAACATGATGGGTTGATCACAAAGTCCCCTTACCTGAAAATTGATGAATTTAGCAATTGTTACCATATTTTGGGTAAGTGCAAGAGATAAAACTCTACAAAAAGGAAAAACAACAAAAATATGAGCACTAAACATAGTAGGTTTCCCTCCCACTCCGCACTTGATTTAATGTTATGCCATGATGTGGCTATGTTGGTTACTCAGACTTCTCCAACAAGCCTATGGATTGCCTCCCATGAAGCTCTTGATTTAATATCGCAGCAAAATGTGGCTATCTTGACTACTCAAAATTCATTAAGATACCCATTGGAGTATCGTCTAGGTTCATCAATACAATCAATCACTGATACCCTTATGTCGGTTGGCTGCTTCATTGAATTTTAGATATTAAATGTAGCCTCCTCATTGTTGACTCTAAATTTTAACTCACTTTTCTCTCTATCAACCATAACTCTACCTGTGGCTATATATGATGTTCCCAATATAATGGATATCTCGGTGTCAACCTCATAGTCCAGGATGATAAAGTTAGCCAAAAAGATAAAGTTATCCACCCTTACAATCAAATCAAACAAGATTCCAATAGGGTACTTCACCATGTTGTAAGCCATTAACAGCCACATCAAAGTCGATTCTGAAAAGTTTAAGCCTAATTGTTTAAATAGGCTAGTGGTATCAAATTAATGCTAGCTCCTAAGTCACACAAAGCTTTGGAAAATTGGGATGACCCAATAGCACATGGTATAGTGAATGCTTCAGGATCACCCTTTTTTATGCCAAAGACCTAGTCATGACTACATTGCAGTGGTGCACACCATCAATATCCTCAATTATCGCTCCTTTTATCCTTGTGATTAATTGTTTTATAAACTTGGCATATCCAGGAATCTACTTTGATGCCTCAAGAAGAGGTATGTTCAAGCTCAATTTTTTCATCATCTCAATAAATTACTTGTACTTACCTTTCTCTTTTTTTTCCTTCAATCTCTGAGAAATAGGTAGGGGTAGTCTCGAAATTTTTCTGACTTTTTGATCACTAACTGGACCCTTTCTGTTTTCTTCAACAGCTTTACCATTATCATATGTTACCTTTTGGGACTCAATAATTAGTGTCCCATCATCAACATCTTCTACAGTAAGTAGTGAGCGATCCACAGTAGTGATACCATTCCTTGTGGTAATAGAAAAAATATGACCATTATTTTTAGGAGTTTTCATGGTAGTGCTCGAAAGGGTACCTAGCTTCCTCTGGTTTAGAGTTTCTTAATTTTCTTGACTTCTCACCATCTTAGCCAACATCTATTCTATTTTTGATTTTGCATCTCATATTCCTGGTTGAATATACCTATCTCTTTTTTCTCTATAGTCATCCTTTTTCCTACAGTTACCATCTCGCTCTCTGCTACGGTCTTTGTATTTGTAATAGTAGTTTTTACTTTGGTTCCCTTGCCCTTGAACTTAGAAACCCGCTATCTGACGATCCAGATAGTTTGCTTCCATCTTCAATTCTTATTCCTAATCTTTGTAAGCTGACTCCTATGCTTCTACTATATTTACTTTCTCGGATGTGATTATTTTAAGATACTTCTCCAGTATCCCTAGATAAGTTCTTAAATATGCAATTTATTGTGCTACAGAATCATTAACTAGTTTTTATCATAGGAAGCACCAATATCATGTGCGCCAGATCCCCTCTCAGTCTCCCAAGTTTTCCACCCTTGATTAGTAATTAAAATATGATCTAACATATCTGAAGCCATCTCCTAGTGTAATCTAATAAAAGCACATCTATATATGGTGTCTATCGTGGCTCTAGAGCTGATGGACAAGGCTTGGTAGAATATCTCCAATAAGCTCATCCCTAATAATCAATGGTTCGGCACCATACTCAGCTTTTTCTTGAACTTGAACCATTCCTTATACATAAATTCTTACTGCAGCTGCCTAAAATTATGGATCTTGTCTTTGAGCTGCAACATCCAGGATGGAAGAAAGAACCTGTTCATGAATTGCTTGTACAACTCATTCCATGTGGTGATAGTACCTCTTAGTAGTTTTTCTAATAATAAAAATTGTTCTCCTATAAGTGAGAAGGGGAACATACTTAGTCTAAGCTCTTCCGGATTCACCCCTAGATTTGCATACGAACTACACATCCCGATGAAATTTGCAAGGTGCAAATGTGCATCATCTATAAGAAGACCTACAAACACACCCTTTAGATTTAAGAGCTAGATTATTGTGCTCATGATGTTAAACTTGATGTGTAGGGGTAATATAGTAGAAATAATGGATCTATTCTCTGCTGACTCAACATATCCTAGATCTTCTTCATCATCTTTATATTGTTTCACATACTAATATGCTGGGATTACTTGAATAGGGGAACCTCTAGCTTTGTTATGGTTTCTATTGAGTGTTCCTTGTCTATTTTTAGCTCTAACAAATGCTTGTCTATTTTAGCTCTAACATCCTATAAGGTCTTCGTAGGATCATCACTGGATTTAGATTCATTGGGAGTAAGGGATTTTCTCTACTACGTATGCTAGGCATACACCAACGTATGATGAATTAAAAAAACAAAAAGAAAAACAAAAAACTTGCAACAACTTCAAATCACAAATAAACACGTAATTCCCCGATAACAACGTAAAAATTTTGATGACGTCACGAATAAAGATGAATTCCCCATATCATCTTCTCTCAGAAGATGATATGGCCACTGTCATGATTTAGTAACCCAACAAAGGCTTGGGTTTAATCCCAAGGGAACACGTGGGATTATGGATCTCAACAGTTGTAGTCAAAGGGTAGAATTGAAAAAGTAAATAGGATGATTTTATATAAAATCTCGAGAAAGTGACTATATTAATTTTGGTTGTAATCAGTAGTAGGTGAACACTAGGATTAGGTTTTCCTTGGCATCACAACTCCCTAAGCTTATCGTGATTTTTTGAACCAACCATATACTTTACATGCATAATTGATAGGTTATGTAACTTCTGCAGTCTTTTGGATGAGCAGGAGGATTTCACCCTTTACCTTTTGAGTCTCAGGATGTCGCCTTACTAAACCTTATCTTGATCCTAATTAACTATTACATTTTAGGTTTCTAGTTATTAGATGAAATCTAACCATCTTAATAAGATAAAACCTTGAAGAGTGGATTGTCAGGTAAACTACAAATTACTATTGTCTTTATCTTTTCCTAGTCACTACTCCTTTTTTGAAGTAAGTAGCAATATCTAGGTGGGATCCTAACATGTGCACACATTAAGAAATCTATTATAATTAAGAGAAATCAAAACATGCAT
>NC_061117.1:139871191-139903016 GCF_002878395.1 Capsicum annuum
CCTTTTTTAAGGAGGGGTATGAGGATTCATTCGAGGAGGAAGAGCTGGAGAAGTTATCAATAGTGCCCCACTCTGAGGAGGGTACAACTACTTATGTATAGCAATCAGATGTACCCTAGTTTGAGGAGGGTATAGAGAAGCCTTTTCATGATGCATCAGTACAGCAGAGGCAGGAACCCGCACCAACACATGCATTAGATACACCTCTCTAGGAGGGATATCTGAGGTGGTATGTGGAAGGGATGGGGGAGATATTTTACATTGACAGTCATATTTAAGAGGTGGGTAGGCCTACCAAGGGTTATCTATGAGGAGCACCAGATTGATTTATTAGGGCTGAGTCGATTACCATAGTTATAGGCATTATTTGATCGATATTAGTTAGAGAAGATAAATAGACAACTTGATTCTTAAATCTTAATTATGTTATAGGAATTTTATGTATCTTACCGAGCTATAATAGTCATTCCTATGTGTAGAGCCCCAAGTCTGGTGACACATGGGAGGTAGCCACAACTTGATCATATACTGGTTAGAGGGGTCAGAGTTAATATTTTAGCAAGGACTATTCAAAGATTTATCTTCAGCCTAGATTACATTACTCTTGTATCTATATAGAGTGTGACCACATAATAAGGGTCGCACTTGATGGACATATCATGCAAGAGGCTGAGAACTCATGAGAGAAGGTTGAGATAGCTAGGTGGATAGACACTTATATTTCACCTTTAGGTGATGCGACCCCATGGATTGAGGGGAACTTCATTAGATAATATGTTGACTTGGGAGGGTGCATCATTAGTTTCTTGTATGATGGATGGATATATGTTTTTGATTTTGCTTCCATTCTATAATATAAGTTATATGATAGAGAATTTAGGGAGTTGACTAATCTAACATTCCCTTCTATGATTTAGAGTATGTGTGATGAGGAAGGTATAACTAAGATACCAGGATTATATAAGAGGGTAGTAGCAAATGGGACTGTGTAGACAAATATTATGAAGGGTTTGGTACTCCCAGACCTTTCCAAGAGATCTACAGAGGTAGCTATAGTACCTAGGGCCTACAGTGAGAGCCTAGTAGTTTCCACTGAGCCTATTAATACACATTAAGAGAATGTAGGTGTTAGTGTTGATATAGATATAGGGGAGAAGAGAGAGAATCTAGATTCGAGTGCCTCTTCTGTAGCCCCAGCTTCGACCTCAAAACTAGTTGTTGTATCTTCAGAGCCTACTCACCCATCCACCATAGCTCTTACTACAGGTATGATTACTATATCTAATATGTTTTTATAGAGCTTAGTGGATAGCCAGAGGGCCATTGATGCTAGGTTAAAGGTTGTGTAGGATGATATGACTACTATCACGGTAAATCAGATCACCGATTAATACTAGATTTAAGCAGAAAAAGGCTAAATGGGAGGCTGCATAGAGAGCTACACTATCTGAGCTATGCACTGACTTTCAAAAAAGTCTCAATAAGCTTGAGAGATGGGTCATAACCTTTTTCACAGAGACAAATTTGCCGGATCTGGCATAGATAAGGGAGGAGTTTAATATTTTATAAGCATAGGTACGCTCTCCCAAATAGAGCCATGTAGCAATGACTCCCTCATTTATACCATTGGTGGTCTAAATATCACCTTTACACATACCTATATAGTTTGATTTCTTCATAAAGAATGAAGAAGAGGTCCTAGCAGTTGGGGCAACGAAAGGTCGTGTAGATGACTTGTAGGATCTTAATATGCTATATGATAGGCCGTTAAAAGGACCATACATTATTTAATAGAGACTACATTAGTGACAGGAAGAGGCAGATATCTATAGTAATGGATGCATCCTCTAGTAGTGCACTACCACCCCCACTTCAACCAATTGATTTTCCCTCATTTGGGGATGCTCATGATTTGGGTACCTAGTGCATCCCAAGTATGTTTTCACATACCTTTGTTTTGCTTTATTTTAGTGCATTGAGGACAATCTACAGTTTTTAGTTGGGGGTGGGAATACCATGCCACAACGAGTTTTTATTGTCGTGCTTCTTTTTTCTCCGACCGTGGTATGGTTATAGAAATGGCATATCTAGGATAATTTTTTATTGTATTGTGTTTTGTTTTGTATTTTTTTGTGTTTTACGTTCGGAGATTCTTATGTATTTAGGCAGTATTCATGTTTTGATTATTTTAGATAACCCTTCAGAATTTTATGTTTAAGAACTATGTGAATTTATATATGTGTAAACATTATGGATCTTGTTATGGAATTAGGAGTAGGAACATGATAATTACTTGCTAACAATTGTATGAACCGGATAGGTTATAGTTCGTAATATTGACTCTGTTCTATATGTGTGTGAGATATTACTTAGTTCCCTTTGTTTGTTGAATTCTAAACTTTCCTATTTAGTCTTACCTAGGTTTAAATATAGTCCGTTAGGATAAGATCACATGGTATTTTTTATTCCAGTCCACTTTTAACCTAAATGACCTCACATGTGTGAATTGTATCCCTTGATCTCTTCTTTGAGCCTTGTATCCTATTTTTCTTGCTTCACCTATTCACCTTTCCATTTGTGCTACAGTGAATATGTTTTGGCCCTAGTCCTCCTTGGACATTGTGCACCTCAACTTAGGAAAAATAACTAAGTTGAGGATGGCTATCATAGGGGTGGATTGTGTAAAGAGGGTATGCAAAAGGGTAAAATAAGAGAAAAAGTCAGTAGGGCTGGGTGTGGTAGAGAATTTTTTTTTTTATTGTGAAAAGTATGAAAAAGAAAATAATAAAAGACCACACCCAACCTGAATGTGTAATAAAGAATAAAAGGGAGAAATAAGGGTGGAATTATAGGAATTTGGCTACTAAGTAAGACCCCAAGATTAGTGTAGTGCCAAGGAGGTTTAGTAACTTGATATGACCATATGTACCATACCATCCCATGAGACTACATTAAAAGCTGAGAAAAGTTATATAGTGATCCTAACTTGCCTATCTGAAAACTAAGGTAAATAAAATAAGGGCAAGCTTATGGTATTTGACGTACATTTATTGGAACTTATATTTTGAGTGTGAGTGTCTCTTGACTATCCGTGAATTGACATGCATTAATTCATATGAGTGAGTGGGACATCTTTGTTGTGAGGTTACTTGAGTGATATTTCTATCTATTTGCTTGTTTCGAGTAGTGTAACTTATACATATGCGTGGTTGTCTATTGCTAATGTAATTGCCATACCTTGATTCCATTATGTCACATTTTTGTTCTTCATGTCCATACACAGTTGTTTTTGAAAAATATGATTGGAGGGGTTATTGTGTTCTGAGCTTTAAGTGTTGACTGACTGCATTGAATAACTTAGATTCTCCTAGTTAAACATCATTTTTGTTTTGTTTTTGGTTTTGTTGGGTTTTGTTGCGTAAGGACATCTAAATATTGTAAGTTGAGGGTGTTAATGTGCTATAAAAACATAGCACTTTTGATGATTAAAAGGAGAAAAATATGAAAGTTTCTGATGTTATTTCGTAATATATAATGCGTTTTGTGTATGTTTTGCAGGAAATCATATTTTGGATGCTAAGTTTACGAAAAAAATGAAAAAGGTATTTTTGGCTACATTTTGGAGAAATTATAGATGTTTGGACATTTTCTAGCTTGTTCATGATAAAAGCATGTTTGACAATTAAAGAAGAGTTAAAAAGATGACTTTCGACACTTACTGAGTCAACATGTGGACCGCAATAGGACCTACGGACCACAAGAAAGCAAAGCAACTGCTAGAAGTCTAAAATCTCGAGAGCTGACCTGCAGGATTTATTCATCCTAGTACTTGTGCCGACCCTACTGACTGTAGGTACACTTGCATCTAGGGTCAGAGCATAAGTAGTGGCCATAAGTGGCCACCGACCCTATTTTCTCCTATTTCACTAGGGCTTTAGTTTTAGGGTTTCCTCATCTACTATAAATACCCGTTATGTATTTTTTGTAGGATGTACGTACTTTTGTTACTCACAAACATATTTTGATTTCAAGATTCGATTTTGTTATTTGGATTCTCTTATATTGACTTCAGTTGATTAATTATGTTATGGCTGTGGGTTTTTATACTTCTTATCATTGTGATTTCATCTAGGCTTTCAATTATAAATGTTATTGATTTCTTTAAAAGCTTGAGCGACTAAAAACCCATAGCTACAGTTTTGTAAACCCTGGCAGATTAACGAAGTAGGGAAAGTGTTGTTGTTGTCTGCACCAATACACATGAATGAATTTCTTTATCTTCATTATAATAGATTTATTAATGGGTGAACACATTAGTATCCCCATCTAGATAGTGCTATTTACTCTAAAAGAAGAGTAGTGACTAGGAAAAGATAAAGACAATAGTAATTTGGAGTTTAATTGTCAATCCATGCTTCTAGATTTTATCTTAGTAAGATGATTAGATTTAATCTAATAACTAAAAACCAAAAAGGTAATAGTCAAATGGGATCAAGATAAGGGTTAGTAAGGCGTCATCCTAAGACTCTAAACGTAAAGGGTGAAATCCTTCTACTCGTCCAAAAGACTGAAGAAGGTACATAACTTATTGATTCTGCATGCAAAGTATTGAGTTGGTTCAACAAAGCATGATAAGACTACAGGGTTGAGAAGCCAGGGGAAACACATTCCTAGTATTCACCTACGACTTGTTACAACCAAAATTAATATAATCACTTGCTCGAGATTACTACACATAATGCCCCCATTTACTTTTCTAGTTCTGCCTTTTGACTACAAGTGTTGAGATCCACAATTCCATGTATTCCTTTGGAATTCGACCCCAACCTTTGTTGAATTACTATATTTTAACAGTGACCATATTATCTTCTGAGAGGAGGTGTAGTCTAAATGTCATCAGCATATCCCTCGGGGAGTGTTTCATAAGATGTTACATTTTCTTTCATTAAAAGGTGTTGCCAGTGTTTCTTAGTACTTCCACAGTGCTACCATTGTTTCATGAATGAGTATGAGGATGCAATGATGCTCAACCAACTACAATGAGTATTTCCACAACCATCCACGATGAGTATTTCCACAACCAACCAATATACCGTCATGTGGTCCAAATATCCACTCATTATTTCCAAGCATTCATGAAATCTAACATGATTCATATGCAAATAGAGTATGAATACATCACAAAACACAACTGGTACCATCATATGCACTTTATGAAACAAACACAATTATTCTCATGTACACAGGGTATCAACATCACATATAGGCCCACATGGTCCCACTAACACATAATAAAACCAAATTGACCAATTACATAATATATAGGCCCCGAGGCATAACACAATAAGATAGCCATTTTTCATGATTAGTTCCCACAACCTTAACACACATTTTGTATCAGTATTAACTACCCAACACAGTTTGAAAGATGTTAAGACATAACCTACCTCAAAGACAAAAAACCAGTGCACAACACATCAATCCTGAAGCCCTACTCTTCACGAATGGGCTCAAAATCAACTAAAACAACAGGATGTAGAATCTACACGTTTAAAGGAAGCCAATCAGATCCTTATTTTCTAGTTTCAAGCTGCGGTCAAAATGAACACCCAAAATGAATTTTTGAAAATAAAGGACAAAATTGTAAATTTGTTTTACAAAAATGTTTTCCATATTTTTAGGAGTGTACAGTTTAAAACCCAAGTGAAAACAAGTTAATAATAAGGTCCAAATCGAAGAAAAATAATTTTTAAACTTTATCGGGTAAAACCTTCGAAATATATTTAAAAATTAAGAATCAAAGTTGTTTTAAAGATGAAATTGAGAGGAAAATAATTATAGGATTAGAAACTCATTCAAGTGAAAAAGGAGCGAAATTGGGTTTAAATTGAAGGAATATCATTTTTAGGCTTTACGGGTCAAAATTCTCAAATTTCATACTTTAATTTGTGTTTAAAATAAGAATTTAATTTTAAAGATGGAAGAAATTAGTTGAAATAAGTGTAACAGATCTTACCCAAGCTTAGAAAGGGAGAAAGTTGATCCAAAGCACGATACCCTAAGCTCTAGTCTAAAAATTGATGAAAAATAGCGAAAACAAGTATTTATGTACAAATGTATTACAATCTCGGACCATGGGTAACGATCACAACACCATGATCGCCAGGACTATCATGATCGCAAACCAGGTTCGCAATCACGGCACTCTCCATGTATGCCCTATCGCGATAACAGGTGCACCAGCTGGGAACTTGGTTCGATCCGAGTTTCTGCGAGCCCCTCGGGATTCATCTGGAATTCCATAAAGGCAAATAAAATATGTTACCCTATAAAATTTGATGCTCCGTACTCAATGGAGTTATCAGATTTTTGAAAAAAATGTCGTTTTCAAATAATTGACCCCCAAAAACCAAAATCACAACTTTCCAATCTAGGGTCAAAATGAGGTTTAAAAGAAACAAAACTACACCGACCACGTTACCACCCTAAAATCGATCTTTCAAATCTACTAGCTTAGTTTATTTTGCCATCCGCCTCACTGATAAAAGAATAACAATTGAACTCCACTATAAGGTTCTCAAAGCAGTTAAAAACCAAAATATCTTATAAATGACACTAAATTGCATCGAGAATTGTGCCAATCATTCCCACACCCCAAAAGTACCACAATTCAATCACGGGAAAGGGTAAAAAAGTCAAATCACATAAAAATGTACATTTCACATATTTCATCAAAAATTCAAGCTTTTACAGAAAGTCCTTGGTAAAGGAAAAGTTTCCCTTAATCTCACATTTCATAACCTATTTTCTCAAGTCATGATAGCGCTTACCTTATCCTGCCAGTAGGTAAGAAAAGCCGTAACCTAAAATAATAAGTAATGGGATGACCAGTAGAAACTAGAAAAGATCAGATACAAATGATAACTATAATAATAATAAACCAAAATAAAAAGATAAAATAAAACCATATATCAAAATGGGAGAAGGAAGAGGATCAAAATAGACTAATGAATCCCTACCAAGACTAGGTAAGGTCTGTACTAGAGAAACTACTAAAAGATACCTAGAGTACTAGACAAAATCCAAAAATCAGTCTCAAGTGCAAAAGACTAAACTAGAATAGAAGGAGAAGGATCAACCTCGGATGAGAATAAGCTCACCCTCCTCTGGATCAGTGTAGGGGTAGAGGAAATAACATCAGCACCGACTGCTAGTACTTAGATCTAAATTATGAAAAAGATAAAGAAGTATAGTATGTGTACCAAAACAATGGTACTCAATAGGCATCATTGGCCCATTGATCTCAAATATAGAAAAAGTATAGTTAAAATACGAGGGTATAATATATGTCAGCAGTAAAAATAGATAGAAAGGTAAACAACCATCGAGCTATGCAAATAATATAAAGTAAAAAGTAAAAGAGATATAGAAAGATAAATAATGTAGTAATTAGATGGTAAACCAAATATAACCTAACTTCGTAAGCCAGTCAGGCACACTTAAAAAGATAATTAACACAACCGAACCCCCATAAGCCTGTAGGACACACAAAAAGTAATTAAAGAAAGAGAATCAATCCTAAGAAATCATAGTTGCCATGCATATTTGCACCGAGCTTGAAATTGCACCAATAGGTAGTAAGGAGAGGCTAGGCCCCAAGCTCGAATAGTAGTCGTGGATAATAACAAGAGGCCATATGCCAGATTTAAATAAAAATAGTGTATAACAACGAGAGGCCATATATATCATTATAGCAAAACTCATAATTAGATACTTGACTCAAACCAAAATTCAGAGGATCCAAAACTCCCAGAACAACACTAATTAGTGCCTTAACATCTCGATCATATCATAAGCAAATGCCAGACTTGAACCAAACAAATATCAAGCATGCTAAACTGTAGAAGTAAAAATCAAACCATACCATAACTGATGCCAAAGTGATGATTAGAACTCATACTAAATAAAAGAAATAAAGTATATGTTGGCCTCGAACCATAATAGAAATGTATTTAACTATATGCAAAACTTAGTTAAAAGAGAGGAATTCAAGGTTTCCAATCTTAATACCATGCTTTAAGTTAATAAAATTTAGCCATACTAACAGTTAATGGGATAAAATTTTATCAAAACAGGACCTTAACCGGATAAATAAGGCATTAAGGAGTCGTTTGGTAGAGTGTATTATAAAAGAAATCCATGAATTAAAGCGTGGTATTATTTAATACATTGTTAGGCAACAATTTTGGAGCAATGTATAACTAATACATGTATTAGTTATAAAACCTACAGGGTATTATAGGGTGTACAACTAATGCATCCCATTCGGGGGTATTAGTAATCCGTGGATTGTAATGCATGAGATACATATGAGTAAAAAGAAAAATGTCCCCAAATTTCTTTAAATCTTTTCTAAATCTTTTTCAATTTATTCAATGTGAGTTATTTCTTTTCTATTTAACAAGATAATAATTTCTCTCCAAATACTTTTAGCCCTAAAAGAACTACTCCATTAACTTAAAAAATACTTAAGTTTTAGTAAATGGTAAAAACCTGAAAATAAATTGCATGATTGCATACAAGTTTTAATTTTGTAAATACGATATATCACAAATAAAAAAAATTATCTTATTAGCTTTAAAACTATACAGAACACAATTTTAGGTTAATAACGATTTTATTGTCTCATTCAAAAGTTACACATACCTCCATCCAACTTAAGAACACCAAAAATTGGGGAAAATAAAAAATGATGAACAAAGAAAGCAAAGATAACAAAAAAAAATATATTCCTGCAAGTGAATGATTAAACCTTGAAATTCCAAAGTAAGTTATTATTTATATTGTTGATTCTTTTTTATTTTTAAAAAAGAATAATAAAGGTTTGCAAAGATAATACACAAAGGCATAGTATGTCGAGGGTATTTTTTAAACAAACAATATTATTTGAAAATTATTGAAATACATATTGTTTTCAATTCATCAAATCAAGCACTGCATAAAAAATAATTCCAACATTACTAATCTAGAACTGTTAATCTCAGCATTAATAGTACACCCTATTCATTATTATCTTATAAATTCTACCAAAGGATCCCTAAATGTTACAAACGATACTCAGAATACAACTACGCTCCCTAAACTAGTATAATATACATATTTACTATAAATAAGCTCTATCTAAAGGTAGTGTAATCCTAGCCTACCTTGACGCCAAAGATAAAAGCCTTTCGAAAAAGCCACTGAATAGTGCCTCACTAGAACCCAAGGTTGAATAACTTATTGTAGATAATTTATATAGATATTTCTTGACAACCAATTATAGTGTCAAATGAATATTATCAGAACACCCTTAAACATAATATACAAATACGTACACGCGCACATACACATACACATATAAAGGATTCAAAGAATAGATTGAATGTATATGTGATATTTAATAGATTATTTGGAAGACTATTAGGTAGATTAGCTCATCTCATTTTACTACAAACTCACACCTTGTGATTAATCATCACTAAAATGGACATTTGGCGTATTATTTGGCATTTGGACACAAAAATGGAAACTTGGCCTTAAGTGAAATACTTGTCATATATATATACTGACCCCATGTATACCAACTATTAAATTTAATATCATAATGTACATATCGGATATTGCAAAGTTTTGTGGTATAATAAATATAATATTTTGAATAGATCATAATTAATAGAAATTTATTAAGGATAAAGCCTCTATTATATAATAATAATATTACGACATCTGTAGATTAACTCCACTTAAAATAATAAAAGAATACAAAACTAATATAAATTTATATAGATATATCATATCTAAAGAATTTTGTAAATTTCAAAAATAATTTATAAACATAATTAACTATATGATCTTACCATATTTTAATTTAATTTAAATATCTCACAGCACATTCGGTATTAATATAATTTTCACACGAACTGCCTGGAAATAAAATTGTTATTCCCAACAAATCATAAATAACTTGGGGAAGTTATAAGAAAGCTCTAAATGCTGAGAATGCATGAAAATGAAAAAAATAACAGGAAGGGTCATTTCGACATGCATGGCTAAAAGGACTTTATCCGCCAAAGTAAAGGGTAAGGAAGTACCTAAAGGATTTAACAGGTAGGGATAATAGACTCGCAAATCACGCTTGATCTCCTAACTTCTCTTGAAATATTCTCCAAAAGATGGAAGTGAACTGAGAGACTCAGTCTAAAATATGGACATACGCTTAAATGATTAAATAAGAATATATATATATAGGAGAATGAGACTCAAACGACAACAATCTCAACCTTTTATGGATCAGTACTAGGGTGGAGGAAATAAAATCAATGTTTGTTGTTAGTACTCGGATCTGTGTTAGGAAAAACATGCAAAATTGCAGTATAAGTACTAAAACAATAGGTATTAAGTAGGAATCCTTGTCCTACTGAGATCAAAAACAAAAAATATATAGCTAAAATGCAAGGGTATAATCTAAATCAACAATAAAAAAAAAAGATAGAAAGGTAAACAACCACCAAGTTATGAAAATGGTATTAGGGTATAAATAAATGCAATACAAAAATATAAATAACATAGGATTAAGAATACACACAAAACATAACTTGGGCCACATAAGCCAGTCAGGCACACTGATGAAAAAAATTAACCCAATCGTGCTTCCATAAGCTGGTGGGACACTGGAATACCTCACATTTTAGGCTAAAATTCAAACCATCATTCCTAAGTTTATAAACCTATACCCAATGATTTATATGTAAATATAAGTCTCATGATTATTTAAATAGTGCGTAAAGTGCTTTTGGTGTGAAGAATGTTCAGAGAAAAAACTTAGAGAAAAGTTGAGTTGAGAACTTTTTTATCGACTGAATTTTTGTATTCGATCCTACACTGGTCAACTTTGAATGTTTATATCTTTAGTAATATATGAAATGTTAGATATCATGAATCAACAAATAAAAGATAATTGAGTCCTCTTTTCAATTCCATGAATTTTACCTTAATTTGATACCAAGTAAAGTCAATGCGCATTTTTTCTACCGAACCAGTAAGGCTCTGTGATAAGGATGTGGCATGCCCTTTTGTGCTTCATGATAAGAGTTTAGCTTGCCCTATGTTCTCACATTAAGGGTGTGGCATGCCCATGTTCCCAAAGACATTAAAAACACGTTTCTCTTTAGTTTTTCGAAGGCGAACTAGTCATTTATGTCTAAAATCATCCTATAACTAACTAATGCTAATGTGTTTTCCTCACACATAACATAAATACATGATTCATCTTCTCCTAAATCCTCAAGCACAACAAATAAGGTTTCTTCTCCAAAATTCAAGCTTCCAAGGCTTCAAATTCAAGTTCTTCTCAAATTCTATCCGTCAAAAGGCATGTTGGACACTCCCTATTTTAATTATTATATTATTGAATAAAAATACTTGATATCTAAATTTTCTTAAATGGTTGTTCAAACTAAGGTTGAGAGTTTTGGTTGTTATGCTCTTGCATTATTTATTGCTTATTTTATTAGTGTTTCCATGGTTTAAATGGTGAATTATAATTGAAATTATGTCAATATGATAATGGTGGAATTTGATAATGTGGTTTTCATAATTTTTATGAATTTTTCTATGATAATGACAAGAACCACAACCCCTATCATAAATTATTTTCAAATTAAGGATTTCATAGGGTCTAAACTGTCCTTTGGAAAATTGCATAACTTTAATTTGTAAAAAGGTAATAAGGTTTTGAAAACTACCTTAGGGGATTTGGTTATGGATTTTAAATGGAAATTAGAGTCTAAATAGTTAAATGGATTAGGGATATGATAATGGCATAACTAGAAAGGCTTGCAAGTCTATTGGTATGACGAGACAAATTTAGAAATGCCTTAATAAAAGACTACATGGTTAGTGGTATGCAGAAAATTATTTAAATTAGGCTTAAAGAGAATTGTGTAGCTTCACCAAGAAGGTGTAGTCCGGGGGGGGGGGGGGGGGGACCAATACTTGAAACCATGTTTGCCAATGTTAGGTGTATATGACCATTGTATTTGCTTTACGCAGTATAATTTTTTAAAGCTATAGCCTTGGTTTCTTTATCCAAAATTTTAATTCATGTGGCTAACATGGCTTGGGGCCCTTTCGGGAGGGAAAGCCATACCCATATAGTTGAGGGTGCTTGACAGTTTTTATAAGCTACATATTTCAATATAAATTTTTTAAAAGCTCATGTCTCATGTTCCTTTCCCTTGATTCTTGCATCTATTTACATCTATGTTGGTTGTATTTTTGATTTATTGTTGTTTTTTGGTAAATGCATATATATATATATATATATATATATATTAATATATTAATATATTAATAAATTAATATATTTATCCCTTTCCTTGAGATGCATGCTAGTACTCATCGTACTGACCATCTTTAGATGCTACATAGTTTCATGATGTAGGTTTAGAGGACTTTTTTTAGACCCTGTGCAGCGTAGGTTGTTCATTATCCTAGTGGAAAGCTGGTGAGAAGTGGTGAGCCCTCCATCATTTGGAAGGTATTTATACTTTTCACATATATTTCTATAATAGTATTTTATGGTATTATGGCATAGTCAGAGTCAAGTCAAAACTTAAGAGTTATTCCTAAAGTTAGAGGCATCGTATATGGCATTGGTTGTTATTATAATTTTATTCATAGGACATAGACACTACCTTATTTGGGTTATTGATTTCTCGATTTATATTGGGTTTTAAAACTTCATTTTATTATTTATAAAACTCTTTCATTTAATGGGCTATACAACTTCTTTATACTACTATGCTTATGATGTAAGGCAAAGGGTTATCTCATGCTATGTAGGATTGGGATTCCCGTCACAGCCAGGCCCTAGTTTGGGTCTTGAGAAGCTTGGTATGAGAGTATAGTTAGGGTCCCGGGGTGTCTACAAAGTCGTGTCTAGTAGAGTTCTCTTATGGGTGTGTTGTGCACCACACTTATTATCAGGAGGCTATTGGACATTTGGAAAATGTTTTGCATTCTTCCATGCCCTAGATTGTGCAATAGTGTTGTCCATATGAAAGTTATCCAAATTCTTTCCTTGCTCTAACTTTGTTTGCTATGTCTCATTATTGAGGCGATATAAGTGCAAAGGCTTAGGTACCTAACGATGTGGTGCTTTTGGATTGAGTCATCAAAAGGTTATAAAATAATATAAGTACTTGAAAGGAGTCCATTAGTATGTCAAAGTGTGTTGATTCAAGTGTATACCTCTATCATCATGGATTGTGCTTTTTCATCCAAGGTAAGATGTGTATTCAGTCCCTTTCAAAAACTTTATTATCGACATATCTGTTAAGGGGAAAGATATATATCTGAATATTGGGCTAGTGCTCCAACTCGAGAGGGAAGTACAAATTAGGGTGTTATGATCTTTGAATGGTAAGATGTCCCTAAGGTTAGTCATATGAAGTCATATATTTAGAAGTCGGAGTGGGTGGGTAACTTTTGAATGAAAAAATAGTTTTATTCGTGTAAACTTTAAATAAGTAAAAGGGTGGTATGATTTTATGGTAAGTGTCTATGGTTTGAAAAAGATTTATAGATTTTAAGGTAGTTAGTAGTGGAAGTGATTAATTAAGATAATTTAAAATTAATTTGAAAATAGGGAAGGATCTCATGATTGCTGTAGTAGTGAAATTAATATAGGTTGTGAAGGGAAGGATTGATTGGATGATAATTTATAAATTTAGCATTCACTTGGGAAAATCATAGAAAAGAGGACTTAGTGGTGTTTATAGAATTTTGAAGGTAGTTAGGATGTATACATGGGTAAGTTGATGTGATGTTAGGGAGATAAAGGTCTATAGACCATAATGGGTTAAGGTAAAAGATTAAGATCAACTATCCTTATTATATAATTTTACTACACTGAGGGTCCCTTGATTTTTATCTATTAGTTGTAAACCAGTTTAGTAGGTGAGATGATATGTAGTAAATTTTAAGGTATAGTAGTAATGCTGTTGAAAAGATGTACTTGTAGGTCATAGTAAAGTGTTATAAAGAATTAAAATTGATTTACCTATGAGAAAAAAAATGGACTAGTATAGTATGTGGGATGATTCCTTTGTAGTACATGATTAATGCTAGACACTAAGTTTGAACTTTAGAGGTTGATTGTGGTAATAAATATTGTAACTCAAGAATTGTGATGCAAGAATTATGGGAGTGAGTTAGTAGGCTTAATATAATGTGTGAAAGACTTAGGTTGATGATTGATGAAATATTGAAGTAGGCAATTGTGATATATACATGAGGTATAGTGTTGAAGTAGAAATTATGGCTAAATCATTAGATGGATAAGAGTCTTAAGTTATAAGAATAAATTGTACTCAATTTTGAGTTATAAGTGCCATGCGTACCTAGTTCATGTTCTTGAATTTCTTAGTATGGGGAAGTCTAGGGAGTTGTTATATGGTTTTCTTTAGATCTTAATTTAGGGAGATATAAATAGACTATGTGAACTCTTGGAATAGTATTAAAATTTCATTAAATGCTTAGTTTATATGATTAGAGGTTTAATAATACTAAACTAATGAGTGAAGAATGGATGATTAGGTGTTAGAGGATATGGATGTGTATGTCCATGAGAGTTTAATTTATAGGGTGATGGCTATAAAAGATAGTGAAAGTTAAGATTAGTACCCCTGAAGGGTATGTCCTAGAAAGAATTTAGTATCTTCATATCATATTTTTTAGGAGGGTTTGGCATTTATGTGCATAGTGATACCCCTTTTGTACGGAGTGTGGTGCTTATATATTTAATAAGAGGATACATCTATAAGTCTAAGATAATGATCTTTGAGCTAAAGGGGAGATTATGAACTAAGGTAGATCTTTAATTTTCTCACGGTGTGGAGTTTCAGGGGAGTGTAATGGTAAATCTATTCTTATTTTAGCAAATTCCTCCTACTTTGATTTAAGATGACATTCTACCAATATCTTATGTAATTTAAATGGTGCCTATGCCTAAGGTTCGAGTTGTCTATATAAACAATGTCCATGATTCGACCCTGTATTTATGATCTAGGTATGTGATATATGATACATGAATTGGATTGTATCTTTCATCACAGTACCCACCTTGAGTAGTGCAACAAATACATGTCATAATTGCATAATTTTGCTCCCATTCCTGATATTTGTACTCTAGTCCCTCAATGACCCTCCTTACATTAGGATGATAGTGTCTATGGTAGTGTAATAATATTTTAGCTATGAGAGTGGATGTTCTTAACTATAAAATTTTTGTATGGATACTCGATCTACGGTTATAGATGAAATAGGAAGGGTGCGATAAAATTTTGTTATGCGAAATAGTTAGGAAGGAGAGATGTGGTGAAAATCTTTGTGATGTTGGGAGATCAATAAATTATATATAGTAAAGAAAGGCTTTAATGTTGTGAATGATAGATACAAAAATCATTGTTTTATGTGGATAGTACTCCTTGTTTAAGACATAAAGTTGTTTGATTATTGCAATATGATGGAATAGTATTCCTGGTGGGATGTGGATTATAGGGTCTTATAACTTAATCTAGAACCTTTTTAACTCTGGTTCAAGCCTTAACAGGAAAGTAATTTTGCAATTAGACTCAGTCTCTAATTCATATGTGTTTTACGGTAAATTCTAAAAAAATAAAAATAGTGAAGTGACACGACCCGACCCCGGACCTTGTCATAATGGGCATCCCAAGTCCAACCAGGACCGGAGATCGCCCCCTGTTACCCAACCCAACTACCTATATTTAGCCTTTAATGGGTTGAATTTTGAACATATAAGAAGATAATGTTATTCTTCTCATAAGACTCTGGGATAAGGTCATGACAGTGACTAACTCAACCTAGTCCAACCATACCAAACAAAGCCATAGAGCATAAACCAAAGGGAATGCCCAAACATAATATAAAAATCTATCCCTAAAATTTAGTAGGTTGTAACAGTGAGATATCATGTCTGATGATTCTATCCTCAATATCAATACCATTGCTAAGGATGACACCCCCACCAATCCTGCCCATACCAACCCACAAAAGTATCACAAAGCCTCTATCCAAAAGAGTAAATAAATTAAGTTGGGACATGCCCCCAACCATGGCCAAAACCAATAGACAAAATAAAAGAAAAATGTCTACAAAAATCGATAACATGAAATGATGCTTTTCGAAAATATGGAAGCTCACTACATCAATACAAATGCTGATACTGAATTCACGTGCTAAATAGGAGGAGTAGAATGGTTGGTTCCTACATAGTGTGGGTATATAGCCACCAGTTAATGGGGTTAACGAGTGACCGCTAGCATGAATCTCAGGATAAGGATAACAAAATACCAATCATAAAACCAAGTAAAACCATCCATAATGCATACAACCATACATATATATAAGTGTTGGTAAATGGAAATGGGTTTAGCATGCACTTAAAATGTTTACCTGGGCTTTGTAGCTTTGCCGTTCTAACCACCCATGAGCCTTATGGGTTCAGATCCCCCTGCTGAAAGGGCCCCAGTGCATGTAGCTGCACGATTAGGGAATAAACCATGGGATTACTAGTACACCCCCAATATAAAATGTGAAATACGCACATAGTCATCAAGACCCCTCATATCAACAAATATGAGTTTTTGATTTTGGTCCCCCTAGGATCTCCACCTTTCACAGCTTAACTACACACCCTGCTATTAATGCCCAATTAAAACCATGTCCAAACAATCCATTTCAGCGCTTTCTTTTTTCTCTTTTCTTCTTTTAAGATCATCACCCTATCTCTTGATTGTACAAGTCATGTTGTTGTGCCCCTAATGCTTGCAATAAGTATAAAATTCTGGAACCCCTTCATAATGTACTTGCTTCCACTTTCCTTCACCATTCTCGTCCTCATCAAAACCCAACCATACATGGTGTGGTCTCGATTTAGTGCGGTCAATTTGGATCTTAACCTTGGCCTTATTACCTCTTGTCTTTTTATAAGTAGATAAATCCAAGAATAAAGCTTTACCTATTGGAGACAATAATGGAGCTAAAAATTCCATACAATAGCAATGCCAAGGTAGCTCAGGTAAGATAGCCCAAACCGGCACCAAAGGAGTTTCCTCATCTGGTTTAAAAGTTAGTGTCCAGATTTGGAACCTCATAAGATAACCCCCTATGTACATTTTCCCCTTGATCCAAATTGTGGCATGATCATACTCATTATCAAGGTCAATCTATAAGTTCTTTGAGTTAAAATGAGTAAGTTTCACACTATCCCTAAGCTCCGTTTGCAACAAAAACTCCTTCCTTATTACCTCCATTTTTGGCATGGTGTTTGTAAATTTACCAATGAGAGTAAATTTATACTTTTCATCAACTTCATCGGAAAGTCATTCCTTTTAAATAACACAACTGGATATCCTTGTTTTGAGGTAATTTTGGGTGGGTTGATATCAATAGGGACTGGTTTTGAAGCTTCTTGAGATCTCATTTCGGTAATTATTGAGTAAGTGACTGTTGGTATTGGAGGTGGAGGGATTTTGGGATTTTTTGGCCAAATAGAGGTCGGGTTGGGGTGTTTATATGGTGATTTTGGGTCATTCTATTTTGGTTCATTTAGTTCATGTGTAGAAAGGTTTGGACAAGATGCAGGGAGTTTTTGGGATTCATAGTTATAAGAAATTTGCATTGCTTTGGAGTTGGGATATATTATTTATTTTTGGATGGATTATTATCTTGTGGGTGTTCTGGATGATTATTTTTTGAGTTGGCTGCAGGTTTTTTGGATAGATTATGGGGTAGGATATCAGCAGCAGTATTCTCAGGAATAGCTTCACCATGCCCTCCACTATTACCATTAGATACCACACCTTGCAACACAACCTTTTAGGTCTGGTGTTTTGAATTATGAAAAATTTTTGGTACTATTTTTGGGGTTGTATAATATCAGCAGTACACGCCACCTCATTACTAACCTTAACACCATGAACACCATCTATATCACTTTGCACAACACTATGTGCATTTACATTAGCATCAATTACAGCAGCTACAGTTCCCACGAGTTATTTAGAAGAAGAAAAATTACCTGTAGGATCTTCTATTGACTGCCCATAATCATCATCCTCATCAACCTTAGGGAATTCACCAATTGTATTATTTTGCACAAATTCCCCTGACCAATTTCAGGTTTCAGTCACTAGAGCTCTACCATTGGAAAATTGGTGTTTTGAAACCCTAATATCCAAATTGGAATGATTCTGGGATAATCAGATGGGGCTTTTGACAAATTAGAGTTGCTGACCTTATTTTCCATCGAATTCCATTAAAATATTTGAATTTCATGCCCCGGTGCATCGGCGCCGCCATCGTCGAAAATAGGCACTGGTGGTGCATTTTTTGAATTAAAATTGGTGGTGTTTGATGTAGTGATTTTTAGAGGGTTATTGGTGGATGTTGCTCACCTTGGTGAGGTGCTTCTGATGGTGTGCCGATATTACTATTTTCCAGTGAGATGCGGCAGCGCCGCCTTCGCTGGAGTTTTCCAATGGTGGCGCTGCCTTTAAACTAAAATTGTAGTCGATTGGGGTAGTATAATTTGGGGCTTTTGGTGGGGTAAGCTTGCAGTAGGGTGGATCTTCTCTTGGCATTGGTCCTCCACCACCAAACTCGTCGGAGCTCCGATGCCGGCGACTAATAGTGGAGAAATCACCAAGCCCTCCTTTTGAGCTAAATTTTTTGGAGATGAGAGATCCTTGACTTGAATCACTATGATTTTCTCCTTCAAAATTTGTGGATTGCCCACCCTAGAAAAAGAATTGTTATTGTGAGGAATTTTTGGAATCACAATGTGATCCCTCTTAAAAAATCTAGATTTTGTTGCTCCACATATGCTTTCATGGATTTCCATTGAACAGTGGACATAGCTGCAAGTACATCATTAACCTCTTCCAATTTTTGAGCATTAAGATATAATTTTGTTGGTGAATCCTTTTCTTGCTGATTTGCACTATTTTTTGCCCATATTTTTTTACTGTTCCAGTTGCTGGAGCACTTATACCGGTGGTGGTAAAGCCATTCCGGTGGAAAATTGTGAAGAAAATTCTAGAGAGAAGGGAGAGAATTTTTTCTAGAGAGAAAGAAGTAAATTAAATCTTTTTTTTTGCACCCTTGAAAATTACATTTCATGTTTAGGGATAACGTGAGAATAGCTTTGCCCATATTTGGGGGTGTTGATGAATGGTGAATTTAAAACTCATTTTAACTCAACATATATGCACACTACTATGATTTGAATATGTAAATGAAACAACATTGTGATTAAATGCACTAATTTCATATTTTATTGGCATATAGGTTATGTGAAAGAAAGGTGTAGATGCAAGCTGAAAAGGATCAAAAATGAGGAAACAAGTTTAGCTTGATGACTTAAAGCAGAAATCAACCCTAGTTACCACGATCGTGGTCTGTGGGCTGCGATTGCATCCCATTAAGCCAAGTCAAAGTACCTCAATCACAATGTCTTAACCACTATCATAGTAGCTAAATCCAATTACTTTTAAAAGAAAAAACCCTTTCTCTTTTGGGAATTCTACCCTCTTAGAATATTTGTGAATTTGAAGATTAAAACCCTAATTTGGGTAGCAATTGTATTTTGACTTAGGGAGACTTTGAAGTGAGTGTAATTGAAGAATGGATGCTTTGAGTAACCCCTATGGTATATTTCTCTCTCTTTTCTTCTTGGGTATCTAAAATTTATTGTCTTGGGATTATATTGGACTAAGTTTCAATGATGTGTGGGTTGTGATATATTTTTATATATGCTAGTTTGTAGATGATGGATTTCACTATTACTTGAATTAATTAGTTGGGATTTGTGGTGAAAACCCCAAACACCCAAAATGGATTTGTAGGTGAAAACCCTAAAATCTTGAAATCTCACACCATCTTAGAAAAAGGGGTTTGGGAGAACTCTTAGAACCCATATCATCCTGGAAAGAGGGATATGGATGACAAAGCAATAGTGGATAATTGATGGATGTAGTTTGCTAATTATCACTATCTTAGAGATAAGGGTGATTAGTAAGTTGACTATATCTTGAACATCTTCCTAGAAATAGGGATGCCCAATAGAGGTAATAGGTGATTGTAATTAACACACTTGTAAGGTATCTGAAAGGGTCAACAAGTGATATACTTGAGGGTTTGTTGACAAACTGTAGTACCCCATACCTCTACCTAGCTTGAAATCATCCTGAGTATGTTCAAAACTTACTTTGAAAGATGAATCTACTTTTATAGATGTGGAATTGTTAAGATTTTCACTTTTTGTCATGTGGGAAATTAAATTACCTTTCCAATGAAACCAGTTTCATCCAAATCCGATATTAGGGTAGAAAGTTAAGGCCATTTTACAGAAAGTAGTCAAAACTGCCCAGGTGCAACAATGAGCACCGACGGACCATCAAGCTAGCGACGGATCGTCACCCAAACCATCACAGCGGAGGAAGTGAGACCAAGTTCTACCTAATGGTGACGGCTCAAGATGACGGACAGTTGATCTAGCGATGGACCGTCGCCCAAGCCATCACAACAGAGACAGTGAACCCCTATTTTTCCCAGGTGCGTCAGTCAGGACCGACGAATCGTAGACCCAGCAATGGACCATCGCACCAACCATAACATAGTTTATTTAGTTATTTTAAAGTTATTTTTAAAAGGGTATTTAGGTCTTTTCTACCCGTTTTAACCCCTAACAATATCAGACCAAGGCTCATAAGTTCATTATCCATTTACAACATTAAATTAGGGTTTTCTCTCAAAGCTAATCTCCAAGAAACAAGATCCAAACCTTCTTCAAGAAACTAAGAGATTCAAGTTCTTCAAGTCTAAGAACTTCAAGAAACTCACAACCCAGGTATGTCATATGTTGATTCATGGGTCCCTTTCACCCATGAAGCTCAAGAATCTGTATTCAACATCCAAGATTTGTGTATCTATGAATATTTCTGATTGAAATTGAATTAAAATTCATGTTCATGCTGTTATGGGGTTTTGTTCAAGTTTGAAACTACATACTCCAATGATTGACCCTAGGATGTGGTCATTTGCATAATAATCATGATAAATCCTTAAAGTTACATGTTGATTGATGTATCTATGATTATCAGATGTGTTGATGATTATATAACCAAAGCATGCTCCACATGTGTTTGATTAAATACCTATGTGAAGGAAAAATGCCATATTAGTATAATAATATGAAATCCCCATTCATGTACAAGTTCATACAGGTCAATTATTTGATGAAATGCCTTAGTCAATGAATTTTGGATATATGTGTAACCCTTATGGTGCTTTAGAACTTCTACTTTATGAAATCTCCAACTTATTGTATTATGGATTGTGATGTTGATCATGTATTCAAGAAAGTCATGCTTGGTCAGTTTCATGTTATCGAGTCTTGGGGGTACTTGTACCCGACAATTAGCTGTGCGCCTAGAGCCAATGTCATGTTTTCAAGATACTCTCAGTGGAGCCATGTTCATAGAAATTCAGTCAGCCATATGACTCAGGAAAACTCATTAAATTCAGTAATCTCAGAAATTCTGTAATCTAAGTAGTATTACGTCAATCAATGGAACACAGTTAATTTAGTCCAGTTCAATTCAGTAATCCATGTCCAATGTCTATTCAGATGGGAGTAGGAATTAGCACCGAGTGAACTAAAGGATGGGAACACAGACTGTTAGATGAGGGTGTGAGTCTTAGAAGTCATCTTTGCATTCCAAAACTCTGTACTCAACATAGCTTGAGACATCAACACTGTTAGATAAGGGTTGATGAGATAGATAAGCACTGCCAGATGAGGGCCCCACCATTGGCTTTTGGGGACACTGTTAGATAAGGGTTACACATAGCTTGTCCTTACCAGTGGCTCGGTATTGACACCCTTCTAATTGGGGTTATAGATTAGACCCCACCTCAGCTATATTACGTTATTTAGGGTATGTCTGTTAGATGACTACTTCCCCTAATTTCAGTATAGAATCAGGACTGTCAGATATTGTCATTCAGTCTCAGTAATAAAACTTAGATAGTTCTATAGAATTTAGGACTGTCAGATATAGTCAACTCAGAACAGAATAGAACTCAACTAGTTCCATAAAAAACTAGACATTCAGATACAGTCGCTCAGTAGTAGTTATTTCAGTTATACAGTTATCGGTATCTCATATTATCAGTACTTATACTCAGTAATCATGTTATCATAAACTCAGTTATAGTTATTATATAGTCATGCATGTATTTTCACGTTCATGTTATGCAGTCAGTTAGTATAGTTCATGCATGTGAACCCTTTTGCATTCAGCTTACCTCACATGCATACTAATATATTCAAATGTGCTGACGCATTTGTACTATGGTGTTTTATACCATAGGTTCAGAAGCATGAGCTCCAGAGCATTAGTAGCATTCCATTCTCAGTAGTTAGAGTTAGCAGTGAGTCCTCATCCTTCAAGGACATGACCATTACTTTATTATCTCATTAATTAATTTATTTTAGTAGTTGGAGTTAGTTGAGGGAATGTCCCATTAACTCCTTATTCAGATAGTTCAGTCAGTTAAAGGCTTTTAAGACTATCATGTTCAGATAGTTTATTTCAGGTTTTGTTTTGGTATTTTGATTCCATATCATTCAGAGATTATTTTATCACTTTTGAACCTTATGGCCTTACAACCTTTATTTCCATATTTATACAGTATATTTTGCAGTCTTTAGGTAAAGATATCAGTCATGGATTATCTTGTGGTCCTTTAGGGTCATGAGAACCGTATAGAATTTTGGGAACTAGATTTGGGGAGTTATAAACTTGGTATTAGAGCCTAAGGTTCAATAGTGTCCTAGGAATTATGAAAGCCCACTAGTAGAGTCTTGTGCATGGGTGTGTTGCATGCCACATTTATTTACAGAAGACTATAAGATATTTTAGGAATAGTTTCCCTTCTTTCAGTATTCATTTCATGCCAGTGAGAATAATCTCCAGTAAATCTCTCAGTCTGGTCTAATCCATTTATCCCTTTCTTCTACTGAACATGCCATCTAAAAGAAGTAACGAGAATCAATTAGCCTCTTAGCCTGAAGAACCTTTGGGCGAACATATTTTTTATGCAGAGTTTAGAGCTGTATTCACTACTCTTGCTCAGTCAGTTTCTGCTCAGAATGATTGACCGACTGTCATTTCGGCCAACCCATTGGCTAATTTAGTTGCAGCCAAGATTCGGGACTTCACCCGAATGAATCCTCTATTCTTTCTCGGGTCTAAGTCAGATGAGGACCTTCAGGAATTCATCGATCAGGTTTAGAAGGTTACAAACATCATGGGGGCTACTTCTAGTCAGAGTGCTGAGGTAGCTGCATATCAGTTGCAAGATATTGCTCACACTTAGTTTAAACAGTGAAAGTTAGAAAGGCCAGATGATATATGGCCTATTGAGTGAGTGGATTTTGGCACTGCATTCTTAGATAGATTCTTTCCCCTACATCTGAGAGAAGCTAAAGTGTTAGAATTTATCAACCTTAGGTAAGGCTACATGATGGTGAAAGAGTATTCTCTTACGTTTACTTAATTTGCCAGATATGCTCTTTATGTGGTTGTAGATAGCAGGGCTAAGATGAGTAAGTTTGTCTTTGGGGTGAATGATGGTGTGGTTAATGAGTGTAGGTCCATGATGTTCAATAGTAACATGAATATAGCTAATCTTATGACTCATGCTCAGTAGATAGAGAAGCAAAAGATTAAGATGAGGGAGAAGCAGAATAAGAGAGAAAGGACAGGTAGTTTAAACTTTACTCAGCCCAAATCAGAAGGAGGAAATCATTCTCAGTTTTATCCTAAGTCATCAGTTTCATCTTCTTCTTCAGCTAGTGCTCCAGCTCCTAAGTTTAGCGATGGTAATAGAGACATGAAGCTAGGCTCTAAATCTCAGGTCAGTGTCAGCAAGGCCCGAACTAATCCCTATTGTCAAACTTATGGTAAGAACTAAAAAGGTGCTTGTAGAGCTGGTAATGATGTCTGTTTCTGATGTGGCAAGCCAGGCCATAGAGTCATAGATTGTCCCCAGTCAGATTATCAGGGTTAGAAGAACCATCTCTCAGCTCAGTCCGGTGCCCAAATTAGTAGGGTGCCAGCTCCAGTGCTACTAATGGGCAATGCATAAATTAACTTTTTACTCTCCAGTCCTGGCAAGATCAGGAAAATTCTTCTGATGTAGTTACTTGTGCGTTACAGATCTTTCATGTGCATGTTTATGCTTTGCTATATCCAAGAGATTATTTGTATTTTGCTACTCCTTATATAGCAGTTAATTTTAGAGTCAGTCCTAAAATTCTAGCAGAGCCCTTTCCAGTATCTACCCTAGTGGTTAAAACTATCATAGCCTGATGGGTATACAATAACTGTCTGGTTATGATATTTTAGATAGTCACCTCAATAGATTTTGTCAAGTTAAAGATGCCTTATTTTGATGTTATTCTCAGCAAAGATTGGCTTCATTCCTACTATGCCACAGTCAATTGAAGAAATAGAATAGTCCAATTTCAGTTTCCGAATAAACCTGTCCTAGAGTGGAGGAGTAGTACTTTAGCTTTCAGAGGTCATCTTGTTTCTTACCTTCGGGCACGGAAAAAATATCTAAAGGATGTGTCTATCATCTTGTTTGAGTTAAGGAAACTAGTTCTGAAACTCCCAGTCTCGAATCAATCCAGTTATGAATGAATATTCAGATGTCTATTCCGAAGATCTTCCAGGAATTCATCACGAAAGGGAAATAGACTTCGGCATTGATCTTCTTCCAGATACTTAGCCTATATATATTTCGCCATACAGAATGGCAACAGAACTCAAAGAATTAAAAGAACAGTTGAAGGATCTCTTAGATAAGGTATCCAAATAGGGTGCACCAGTCTTATTCGTGCGCAAGAAAGATGGTTCTCTCAGAATGTGTATAGACTACCATCAGCTCAATAAAGTCATGGTCAAGAACAAGTATCCTCTTCCCAGAATCGATGAATTATTTGATCAACTTCAGGGTGCCAGTTATTTTTCTAAGATAGACCTCGGATCAGGCTATCATCAGCTCAGAGTCAGAGAATATGACATTCCAAAAATAGCTTTCTGTACTCAGTATGGTCACTTTAAATTCCTAGTCATGTCCTTTGGTCTTACCAATGCCCCAGCAGCTTTCATGGACTTGATGAACCAGGTGTTCAAGTAGTACTTGGACATGTTCATCATAGTCTTCATAAATGACATCCTGGTCTATTCCCACAGTGAGCATGATCATATAGACCATCTGAGAATCATACTTCAGACCCTCCGAGATCATCAGTTGTTCACCAAATTTAGTAAGTGCAAATTTTGGCTAAGGTCAGTAGAATTCCTTGGTCATATCATTTTCAGTGATGGCATTAAAGTTGATCCTCAAAAGACCGAAGTAGTAAGAAATTGGCCTCGCCATATATCTCAATCAAATATTAGTAGTTTCTTGGGTTTGGCTGGCTATTACAGATGGTTTATTGAGCAATTTTCTTCTATTGCATCCCCTATGTCCAAATTAACTCAGAAGAAAGTCAAGTTTCAGTGGTTAGATCCTTGCGAGAAGAGTTTTCAAGAGTTGAAGACACGACTCAGCTCAACTCCAATCTTAGCTCTTCCAGATAGTCCAGATAGGTTCATAGTGTATTGTGATGTATCTAGAGTAGGTTTGGGTTGTGTCCTAATGCAGCATAGTAAGGTCATAGCCTACGCATCTAGACAGCTTAAACCCCATGAGAAGAATTATACTACTCATGATCTCGAGTTAGAAGCTATAGTTTTTGCCTTGAAGATTCGGAGGCATATTCTATATGGAGTTCATGTAGATGTTTTCACAGATCATAAGAGCCTTCAGTATGTCTTTTCTCAGAAAAATCTCAATCTTCATTAGAGAAGGTGGTTAGAGCTCTTGAAAGATTATGATATGAATGTCTTTTATCATCCAGGCAAGGTCAACGTCATGGCCAACGCTCTCGGTAGTCTGTCTATGGGTAGTGTTGCTCATGTTGAGGATAGTAAGAAGAAGTTAGATCAGGAAATCCATCATCTTTCAAGACTAGGCGTTCACTTAGTCGATTCAGGGAAGGATAATATTTGGGTTCAAAGTAGTTCAGAATCATCTCTAGTTTCTGAGGTAAAAGAAAAACAAGATAGAGATCCCAGTCTAGTCAAGTTGAAAGAGTCAATCAAGGATCAGAAAGTAGAGGTTTCTCCCAAGGGGGAGATAGTGTTCAGATTGTCAGGGTCATCTGTGTGTTCCAGGTGTAGATAACTTGAGGCAGTGAATTCTTGCAGAAGCACATGGTGCACGCTAGTCTATTCATCTTGGGTCCACTAAGATGTACCCTGAATTGCGGGAAATCTATTGGTGGAGTGGGATAAATAGAGATATTGCAGAGTTTGTGGCTAAATGCTCTATATGTCAGCAAGTTAAGATAGAGCATCAGAAACCTAGTGGGTCTATATAGGAGTATAGTATTCCTACTTGGAAGTGAGAAGAAGTAAACATGGACTTTGTGATGAGTTTGCCTCGTAGTCATCGCCACCATGATTTATTTTCGGTCATTATAGATAGAATGGCCAAATTATCTTATTTCCTTCCAGTCCATACCTCTTATTCAGCCGAGGATTGCACCAAACTTTACATCAGGGAGTTGGTTAGATTATACGGTGTTTTGTTATCTATTATCTCAGACAGAGGTACCCAGTCCATCTCTCATTTATAGAATGCATTCCGAAAGGTTCTTGGTACCCAAGCTCATCTCACTACAGCCTTTCATCCTCAGACAGATGGTTAAGCAAAAAGGACCATTCAAAATTTAGAAGATATACTAAGGGCGTGTGCAATTGATTTCAAGGGTAGTTGGGATGACCACTTGCCTTTGATTGAGTTTGCATATAATAGCTATCATTCCAGTATTCGGATGAATCCATTCAAATCTTTATATGGTAGGAGATGAAGATCTCTAATCGGTTGGTTCGAAGTTAGTGAGGCCTCAGTTATAGGGCCTGACTTATTATTTGATGCCTTAGAAAAAGTCTAGTTGATCAGAGAAAGACTTCGGGCTTTTCAGAGCTGATAGAAGTCTTATGCAGATGTGTTTGAGATTGGTGATTATATCTATCTAAAGATCTCTCCCATGAAGGGAGTGAAGATATTCGGAAAAAATGGAAAGCTCAGTCCCCGATATGTCGGTCCCTTCAAAATTCTCAGTCATTTAGGAAAGGTAGCTTATGATCTCGAATGCCTTCAGATCTAGACTCAGTTCATCCAGTCTTCTATGTCTCTTTGCTCAAGAAGTGCATAGGTGACCCAGCAGTCGTAGTCCCCATTCAGAGGATAGATGTTCAGAATAACCTCTGTTATGAAGAGATTCCAGCCAAAATCCAAGACTATCAGACTCGTAGACTGAGGAACAAAGAATCCCTCTAGTCAAAGTTCTTTGGACAAATCAGTCCATTGAGGGAGATACATGGGAAAAAGAAGAAGACATGCGTATCAAGCATCCTCACCTCTTCGCCACTAACTCAGATCTAGCTCAAGGTAACAGTTCTCCTTAAGCTTATTCGATTTCATGTTAAGATTGCAGTTACAAACTTCGTATATAGTTCATGCTCAGAATTCCATTATAAACATAGTATTAAGTACCATTGCATATTAATTCATGCATTCATATGTCAGTTTAGTTATATAATCATGCATCACACGTGCATTCTCATTATGAGAACCTTTGTTTAGAAAAACACTCAGTCATGCACTCATTAATCAATTACACATGCATCAAATATGCGTGTTAAGTATGATATATTCAGTTATCAGTTATGTCAGTCATGAAATCCTATTTTAGTCATTCATGTTCAGTATGTACATCAGTTTATTTTCTCCCCTCTCATTCAGTCTCATTTGAGGAAAAATATTCTCAAGGGGGAGATATTGTAATACCCTGTACCTCTACCTATCTTGAAATCGTCATGAGTATATTAGAAACTTACTTTGAAATATGAATCCACTTTTATAGACATGGAATTTTTAAGATTTTTACTTTTTTCATGTGGGAAATTAAATTATCTTTCTAACAATACCAATTTTGTCAAAATCTAGTATTGGGGTAGAAAGTTATAGCTATTTTATAGAAGCAGTCAAAACTGCCCTGGTGCGATGATGAGAGTTGACGGATCTTCGAGCTAGCGACGGACCATTGCCCAAACCATCGCAATGGAGGTAGTGAGATCACCTTATACCTAAGGGTGATGGCTCAGGCCGATGGACCGTCGCCCAAACCATCATAGCAGAGATAGTAAACCCCTATTCTACCCAGATGTGATGGTCATGATCGACGAACCGTCGACCCAGCAATGGACCATCGCACTTACCATCGCATAGTTTGTTTGGTTATTTTAAAGTCACTTTTAAAAGGGTATTTGGGTCTTTTCCACCTGTTTTAACCGCTAACTATATCAGACCAAGGATCATAAGTTCATTATCCATTTACAACACCAAATTAGGGTTTTCTCTCAAAGATAATCCCTAAGAAACAAGATCCAAATATTCTTTAAGAAACTATGAGATTCAAGTACTTCAAGTCCAAAAACTTTAAGAAACTCACAACCCAGGTATGTCATGTGTTGATTAACGGGTCCCTTTCATCCATGAAACTCAAGAATCTCTTTTCACGATCCAAGATTTGTGTATTTATGAATTTTCATGATTTAAATTGAATTGAAATTCATGTTCATGATGTTGTGGGGTTTTCAGTCATGTTTAAAACTGCATACTCTAATGATTGACCCTAGGATATGGTGATATGCATAATAATCATGATAAACCATTAAATTTACATGTTGATTGATGTATCCATGATTATTGGATGTATTGATGATTGTATAACCAAAGCATGCTCCCCATGTGTTTGATTAAATGCCTATGTGAAGGAAAAGTGTCATACTAGTATAATAATATGAAATCCCCATTCATATACAAGTTCATACAGGTCAAGTGTTTGATGAAATGCCTTAGTCAATGAATTATAGATATATATATATAACCCTTGTGGTGCTTTAGAATTTCTACTTCATGAAATCTCCAACTTATTGTATTATGGATTTTGATGTTGGTCATGTATTCAAGAAAGTTATGCTTTGTCAGTTTCATGCTATCGAGTCCTGGGGATACTTGTACTTGACAATTAGCTGTGTGCCTAGAGCTAGTGTTATGTTTTCAAGATACTTACAGTCGATCTATGTTCATAGAAGTTCAATTAGTCATGTGACTCAGGAAAACTCAGTAAACTCAGTAATCTCAGAAATCTCAAACATTCAGTAATCTTAGTCATATTCCATTAGTCAACGGAACTCAGTTAATTCAGTCCAGTTTAGGTTAGTAATCTATGTTCAGTGTCTATTCAGATGGGAGTAGGAATTAGCATCGAGTGAACCCAAGGATGGGAACACAAACTATCAGATGAGGGTATGATTCTTAGAAGTCATCTTTGTGTTCCAGAACTATGTAGCCAGCATAGGTTTAGACATCAACACTGTCAGATGAGGGTTGATGAGGTGGATAAGCACTGTCAGATGAGGTCCCCACCATTCTATTTTGGGGACACTGTCAGATGAGGGTTACCCATAGCTTGTCCTTACCAATGGCGCGGTATTGACACCCTTCCAATTGGGGTTACAGATTGGATCCCACCTCAGCTATATTGCTTTATTTGGGGCATGTCGGTTAGATGACTACTTCCCATAATTTTAGTATAGAATCAAGACTGTCAAATACAGTCATTCAGTCTCAGTAATAGAACTTAGATAATTCCACAAAATTCAGGACTGTCAGATATAGTCAACTCAGAATAGTATGGAACTCAGCTAGTTCCATCAGAAACTAGACTGTCAGATATAGTCATTAAGTATTAGTTATTTTAGTTATACAGTTATCAGTATCTCATGCTATCAATACTTAGACTCAGTAATTATGTTATCATAAACTCAGTTATAGTTATTAGGTAGTCATATATGTATTCTCACATTTATGTTATGCAGTCAGTTAGTATAGTTCATGCATTTGAACACTTTTGTATTCAGCCTACCTTATATGCATACCTGTACATTCAAACATACTGATGCATTTGTGCTATGGTGTTTTATACCATAGGTTTAGAAGCCCGATCTCCAAAGCATCAGTAGTATTCCAATCTCAGTAGTCAGAGTTAGCAGTGAATCCTCATCCTTTGAGGACAGACCATTACTTTATTATCTCATTAATTAATTTATTTCAGTAGTTGCAGTTATTTGGGGACATGTCCCATCAATTCCTTATTCAGACAGTTCAGTTAGTTAGAGGCTTTTCAGACTAACATGTTCAAACAATTTATTTTAGGTTTTGTTTTGGTATTGTGATACCATATCATTGAGAGATTATTTTATCAATTTTGAACCTTATGGCCTTACAACCTTTATTTTTATATTTATACAGTATATTATGTAGTGTTCAGATACAGATATCATTCATGGGTTAGCTTGTGGTTCTTTGAGGTCATAAGAACCGTGTAGCGTTCTGGGTACTAGAATTAGGGCATTACACAAACTAGCCTCAAGGACTTTTGACTTAGACTACCATATCATTGATAACTAGAATGTAAACTAAATCTTCATGAACCCAAGCATTACTTTTTCTTAGGTTGACATAATCCAAAGATTCCTCTCAAATTGATTTTAAATCATAATTATTATTTTAATTCGTTGGTTTGAGTTGTTATTGACAAACACTTGCCAAAAGCAAAACCCCCCAAATTTAAAGCATTCTTTTTAGTTAATAATGATCATTGGAAAGCATTGATAAGAATTTTCAAATATTTTTGAGGTACCATGAATTATGATGTTAAATATAGTGGATTTCATGCTCTACTTGATGGATACAGTGATGCAAACTAGATCCCTAATTTAGATGAGACAAAAACCATAAGTTGTCATGTGTTTACCATTAGTGGAGTTTCCATAACATGAAAATCATCCAAATAGACCACAATTGCAAGATCAACTATTTAATTTGAATTTTTTGCATTAAAGTTGGTTGTTAATGAGGCTGAGTTGTTTTGTAACATGTTAGCGAATATTTCAGTTGGAATAAAACAAACACCTTCTGTATCGATACATTGTGATTTCCAAGTGGCAATAACGATAGCAAAATATAAATCTTTTAATGGTTAAAATAGACCTATATGTATGAGACATAAGATGGTAAAGCATATGCTAAGAGACGGAATAATTTCCATAGATTCTGTGAAGTCAGAAATGAATTAGGCAGATCCTCTGACTAAACCTTTGTAAAGGAGGTTGATATCGTATACATCGAGTGGAATAAGACTAATGTCAATTTGAGATTAACAATGACTGTAACCCAACCTATGTTGTTGGAGATACCATGAAATAGGTTCATATGTGAAATAACAATTCATTAGTTAATCAAAAAGTGCACTACAAATTATGTCCCTTCGTATGGTATTTAAACATAGTGCAAATTAAAACTGTAAGGCAAAGTGAGGTTAATTAAAGTCTTAATCCAATTCATTTCCTTTACAGGTGGTATAGAGCTGTGCAAATACACTTGATGAATGAACGTATATGAGTGTGGAGTGGGGCAGCTCCTATGATATCATGACAAATTTCTAGAA
>NC_061117.1:139906016-139936538 GCF_002878395.1 Capsicum annuum
CATGACTTATTGGCACAAAACAAAGGTGAACAACAAAGTATGTAGAGGCATAATATGATAAATGTGACACTAAGCTTACAAAACAATTATCGGTTCATAGAAATTCTAAGCATCACCAACTATTCTGTTAGTCAAATATTATTTTATCTAGATTTATTTCATAGTCCAAGAGACACAAGTTCAACACATTATTCTCATTGTAAAGACCGAACAAAATTTCTTATGTTTTATAATAATCTTTTGAGATATGAGGCGGATAGACAAAAAAAAGTTTGATTAACAATATCTAAAAAATTTAACATTTAATTGGTCAACATTTAGCTGTTGGAATATAACTCTATTTATCTTAATGAGTATCTGTTTAATTTTCTTTAGTTGTTGTCCAATGGTTAATCATCTTTAATTCCTTTAAATTTCTTTAATGCACTTTAACAATGTGAACGTTGGCGTGAAGATTTTGGACTATAAAACGTGTCATTGTGCTTTAAGTTAAAGAGTAGAAAAATAGTGAAGACTTTTGCTTCTTCCTCTTTCAAGTTTGCTGGATTTATGATAATATTTATACTTTTTTGTTCCTTCACATAGGTTATATTATAAGATATTGTTTAATCCTAGGATTCACCTTACCTGTGAAATATCCCTAACAACAGTGACAGAAGCACCTCTCAAGATTTTGAGATATTCTATTGATTCTTTGATTGTGCGACAAGATTTTAAAATAAGTCTTTCTCTCTCTATATATATTATTATTTCTATCAGTTTTTAATTTAAAAGGTTGGCTGATAGTAGTTTGTATACATATAAATAAAACGTAGGACATGTTGCTCAAGATTTTCTTAAGAGTAATATTTCATTTTTAATTTTTGAAAGCAAAACTACCTAATGAGGATTTATATATGATACCGTTTAGTATTTAATTGGTTTGATGAAATTCTTTTAACTTGAACAGTCTAAAAGAAAACAGATTCATAAAAATTATATAGCTGAACTAGAAAAGATTAAGAAATGACAATTGGGGTTGTTTAGGTTGCACGCACCCTGTACCTCCAAATTTAAGGTTGACTATTCTAGTCTCCAAAGAAGAAAAATGGTGAAAGTTTCTAACAAGGGATTAAAAATATGTTTAAGAATGCAATTAAAAAATTTGACCTTTTTATTCTAACATATTGCACCGTTTCAGTAATTTTCTGATCAGTGGTCGGGAATCATGAATTCGGCTAATAAAAATTCTTCGATGATCGGAAATGATCCTTCTTCCTCTAGACCCTCTCTTGGTTAATTAGAAATTCTAACTCTAATTCTTTCTGGTTCTTTTTATTCTTATTAATGTTTTCTATGTTCCTTTAATATGTCTTTGAATCTGATGTGCATGCTAGCTAGACATTTGTGGAGTCTTAATTTATAGAAAGGAAATGACAAAAAATTCGAGCTGGCTTTCTAATGATTAACTAATTAATTTTGCTAACTTTACTATCTATGGTTTTTGCAAAATGGATAAAATATCTTTGCTTTTAACAAATGTTTTGGTTTGAATTCACAAATTAGAATTCTTCGATGATTGGAAATGATCCTTTTTCATCGATACTCCCGCTTGGTCATGTCGAGATTCACATTTTTTCTTGTCTGTTTTATCCCTATTGAAGTTTTCTTTGTTCCTTTAGTATGTCTTTTAATCTGATGTGCATGCTTGATAAACATTTGTGGAGTTTTCAATTTTAGAAAAGAAACGATAAAGAATTCAGGTTTGTTATCTAATGGATAAATCATTTAATGTTGCTAATGTTAATATGTATTATTGTTGTAAAATGGATAAAATCTTTTCACTTTTAACCAATGTTTTTTTTGAATTCCCAAATAAGAATTTTTCGATGATCGAAAATAATGGAAATGATCCTTCTTCTTCTAGACTCCTACCTGGTCAGGTTGAAATTCTAAATTTTTTTCTTGTCTTTTTTATTATTGTTATAGTGTTCTATGTTCCTTTAATGTGTCTTGGAATCTGTTGTGGAATTTTGTTTTTAAATAAGAAATGACTAAGAATTTGAGTTGGTTTTCTAATTGATTAATCATTTAATGTTGCTAACGTTACTATCTATGATTGTTCTAAAATGAATAATCTCTCTTCACTTTTAACCAACATTTTGATTTGAATTTACAAATCAGATGTCTTCCATGTTTGAAAATTATCCTAGCTAGTGTTTTTCTTATTCATCTCCACTCTCATTTGGTCAGGTAAAAATCATAAATATTTTTTTTAACCCTTTTAATTTTCTATGAGTGTTAGGCATCTATAGTTGTCTTTTTTTAGCCTAATTTTTAGTTAATCTCACTAATGTTATTGTCAGGGATTGTTGTTAGATGAATAATATTTCTTTGCTCTAGTTAAAATTTTATTTGTGAGTGAAATTTTAAAAAAAAATCAAAGGAATTTCTTTATGCATGTTCTATTAATATGCCTTTGAATCTGATGTGCATGCTCGCTAAACATTTGTGGAGTTCTAATTTTTAGAAAATAAATGATAAAAAATTCAAGTTGGTTTTCTAATTTATTAATCATTTAATGTTGCTAACATTACATTTTGTCATTTTTGTAAACTGGATAAAATCTCTCACTTTTAACTAAGGTTTTGGTTTGAATTCAGACATATTTCTTTGATGATCGGAAATGATCCTAGCTGGTATTTTCCTTATTCATCTCCACTCCTATTTAGTTAGTAAAAATTGTGAATACTTTCTTTTTTACTCTTTTAATTTTCTACAAGTGTTAGACGTTTATGGAGGTCTTATTTTTAGTTCATTTTTCTGTTAATCCTAATAATGTTATTCAAGGGTTGTTATAAGATGAATATTGATGAGTGGTGATCATACCACTCATTCGCACTTATTATTCGTATGCATTACCTTGTTTTGGATGAATAAATGAGACTTAAATGTGAATAAATGCACTAATATACACTCTTTGCAGGCATAGAGTTGAAACGATAGAAAGATATGAAATGAAGCTTAAATTGATCTAAAAAGGAGCAGGAAAGTGCAGTTGAAGACTTAGAGCAAAAAGGCCTCAGGTACCGTGGTCGCGGTCCGCTGACCACGATCGTGGCAGTTAAGCAAAAGCCAATCAAACACGATCATGGAAGTTAGCCAGGGTAGCATAACCGCGGTCGCTGTCAGACTCACGTGATCGCAGCTTAGTAGAAGAATTCAGCCCAAGGAAAAATCTTGAAATGTATGTGGCTGATCCCAATTTTGTCCAAAAAGACCCAGACCTTTGATTCATGTATCATATTCTATCTTCTCCAATTTTTAGGTTTATCTTTGGTAGTTGATAAGCCTCCATCTTGGAGAAGAAAATATTGTACAATTCTTGGGTGAATAATATATTGGAGACTTCCTAAGTGGAAAATTAACTTACTTCCATTGTTGATTTTTGGGAGTGCCAAGTTTGAAGTAACATTCACTTAAGCTTCAATAAATCACTTCAATGGAGATCATGGATATATCTATGATTATTTATTTATGTGTAGCTAGATCTCCCTTTTGGAGTTATGTGTGGATAGGGGTTAAAGTGTGTGTGGGTTGTTATTGCTTAGTTTCTACATAGTAGTTCATGTATGAGTTTTATATTGTTATACTAACTTGGTTGGGATTTGAAGGGTGAAAGCCCCAAATACCTACATGGGTATGATGAGTGAAAGCTCCAAGCTCTAGAAAATCCGAAGTCGTCTTTGAAAGAAGGGTTTTGGGTGAAATTTAGGAATCCATATCATCCCCAAAAGAGAGATGTAGAGACCAAAGTAATGATAGACAAGTATGTGTGTAGTTTGCTAAATTTTCACTATCTTAGACATAAGGGTGAATGTGAGGTTGACTATATCATGGGTATCATCCTAGAAATAGGGATGCCTAGGTTGAGGTTGTGGTTACCAATTTTTAACCTATTGGGTATTTGAAAGAATCAATATGTAAAAGTTTGGTGTTTGTTGAAAGACTAACATCAAAATCCATAACCAAACCTACCCATATTTGGCTTGCTAAATTGATGTTGATTGCTAACACCCACATATCACTCACCTAGTAATGCATAATCCCAAGATCCAAGCATTGTTAAAGTTAATTATTCAAATCCCCAAAATTTATACTAAAAAAATCCCAAAAAGAAACAATAGTGTAGATACCTATCTCCTTCATTTTTATCCTCTATTATGAAGTGACTTAATTGCTACTCACATTATTCCTCGGGATTCGACCCCGACTCCAAAGTTGTGTAAATATATTGATGACGACCGTCTTGCACTTAAATTGACATGTAAGTATAGCGTTATCAAAAAATGATGTCGTTACTGGGGAACAATTTGGCGTATTAAGGTAGTTTGAAATTTTAGCTACTTGCTTGAAATCAAGCTTGTATTTATGTGCTTGTGAGTTTCTTTGTAGGTAGATTTTATTTTAAAATTTTTCTATATGGCATTTTTTGACAAATATGATTTTGATTGTTGAAAGTCCTATCTTGACGACCCATGTTCATATTGTGATGGACCACACTTCAGGAGAGATTATAACTATGCTCCTTGGAGAGAGACAAAATCACCATCTCGATCCTATAAGGAGTGTGATCGGTCTTTATATAGGTGTTGACAAGAATATCAGGATGATTGTCCAAATTCCCCCTCCTCCATTAGACTAACCAATTTTATAGCTCTTCTTATAAGATCAATAGGTCTTATGACGAGAAGAAGGAGGAACAACATACCGTATCCAATAACTTTGAATGGAAACTACTAGCTATTTTGGATCGGGTAGATATAAAGGGGGAGAATATAGAAGACATGTGCAAATCTCACATGGAATTAGAATGGGAAAGTGTCAAGACAAAGGAAATGGGCAAAGAATAAAATCTTGAAATTTCTTTTACCTTGCCCATTTCCAAAGAGGAGATTAATCAATAAGAGAAACCAAGGTATGACGACGAGCTTGGTAGCAAAGACTCCTCGATGACTTCCTAATCATTCGAGTCATATGAGGAAAAAGAGGCTCAAATAAAATAAATGAGACTTGAGTCAAGAGTAGAATCAAGCAAAACTCTTATGACAACTCTAGCCCATTTTGGGTTAAAGATGCTTTGGAGAAAGCTAAACCAAAATTAGGGGTTGGACCCTATTCAAACCACCTTCCAACATTATGTTTAGAGGAGAACGATCCCGACTCTTATATTTTGGAGTTTGACATTCCAAAGGAGCACATGGAACCCTATCAATCAAAGGCCAAGATGCTAAACTTTCGAAGTACAACTACTGATGTTCTTACCTTTACCCTAGGAAAAAATATAGAAGTTTGATGTGAAGTTGGGTAAAAGGTTCAAATCTTCAAAATAGTGAGATTAAAGCTTGCTTTACATTTCATTACCTCATCCAAGCTTCAAATTAGAAGATCTGAATTTTTTATTCCTCTGTCGCTCATTGCATATTGAGCAAAATTTGGGACGGGAATTCAAATATTCTAAGAGGAATAACAAAAGAAAGTGGAAGGGGTGTCTTGCTACGACGTTAAAATAGGTGCCCGATGGGAGGCAACCCATCATACCACGAAAAGTGGCACAGATCCTTTAGATCTATGCATGTTAGAGTAGATTTATTGTTTTTGTTTTGTTTTATGGCATGCATATTCTATGAAATGTGGTGCTAAGAGAAATTCGAGTGACTTTGAAAAGAGAATGTATGAAATTGGCATGATGAATGAATAAGAAGTGCAGAAAACCCAATTTTTTGATCTCAGTTACTGCGATCGCAATCCGCTCCACCGCGATTATCAATGACTCAGATTAAAAAGACAGTCCGAATGCCATTTTTCCATATGCCTCATTTTTAATTTTTTTTGAAGTTCCCCTCAAATTTGTGGCTTTGCAAGAGTATTCAAGGTTTTATTTCAAACCTTTGACGTCATTTACTTGGTATGTAGTCTCAAAATCCCTTACTTTCATTGTTATTGTAGGCTTGGGATTTGTGGTTTAGAAATGGGCCTAAAATAGTATTCATAATGCCAAAATTACACTTGTTTGATTGTTGTGGTTAGATGTTGTTGGGCGTGTACACGTCATTTGGGGAAGTCTTGAGTACCCATATTTTATCTTAAAACAATAGAAATTGATGTGTATACTTTATGTTTGATTCAATGCCCCAATGAGTTCAAGGTGAATTCCTTCAAGTTTAATCTTGCAATCTAGACTTAATTTCCCTGATCATGATGTTTATGTGCCTAGTTGGAGCTCAAAGTTGGGGTTAAAACTATGTATTTTGAGTTATGTTCAGAACTGTCGATGGTGGTCTCAGGTACGATTATTGCGGTGACCGCATCGTAATCATTGCTCTCAAATCGCCATACTTGAGGGTAGTGTCTGCAGGAACTAAAAATTTTTGCACACCCATTTTTTCCTCCAAAACCTTCTATAACACTACCACATGCATTTATTTGTTTGATCTAGTATGTTTTTTGTATAATAGTAGTGATGATGACCTAAGTGTGTTGCTTATAGGATTTAAGCCTCAGATATGGAGGGATTTGACATTACTAGGTTCATGACCCCAGAATGTCAGAACCTCTATAATGCAGATTTGCACAGGACTAAGTCACTCCCTGAAACGGGTATTGACTTAGATAAAGTAGAGGAAAAATTCCCAAGATTTTATACTAGACTCACTCAGACTGGGTGGCTATGCTTTGCCCTAGAACCTTGTGTTTCTAATGAGCATTGGGTGCATGAATTATACATTAACTTGAGTGTAGTTTCTTTCACAAACCCAATGATGATGATTTGGGGAAAGCAAGTAAACTTTGGGATAGAGAGGATAAACGAGGTGTATGGACTCCAAAGTGCTAACATGGAGCATTTCCATGAAAAATCATGCGAGCGAGGAACCTGGATAGTAAATATTTTATGTCCTGGCAAAGCTGCTCCCTGGGCTACCACCAAGAGAGACATTCTGATAACTGACTTCACAGCCAAGGCCAGACTCTGGCTGAATATTATTTGTAGCCAAATATCGCCATGGACTCATATGACCACTTTTATAGACTTGCAAGCTTAGATGGTAACCTGTCTTCTCTTTTACATCACCCTGAATATAGGTAGAATTGTACAGTCAGACTATAGGTACATCAAAAATCATGGATGTACACATATTCTCTTTCCTTTATCACAAAGCTATATAGGAGGGCACAGGTGGAGGAGTATGCTACAAATACTTGGGTTCTCCTAGGCCCCTATATTTTCCTACTTAAATTTAGAGGTGAGGGTTGGCCAGGCTAGGGAAAGAAGAGAAAGGTGGACTCCGACAAATTAAACCAAGAGGACATAGACTCTTATAGGCCTTCAGCTACAAATACTCTAAATAACATATCAAGTCAGATGCGGGTGGTTAGAGAGCTACTGTCCAAATTGCCTCAGGGATTGTAAGAGTTTTCCACCGTTCATCACTAGTACGTAACTCAGTCAAAGTATGAGAAATATAGGAAAGAGCAGGAGAAGTAGGGAGCCACTATTGCCCACTTAGAGAGAGCTTATTCAGCCTTAGCTGCATTATACAGGGACCTCAAGGAATCACATAAAAAGATGGTGAAGAGAGATAAGAAGTGAGATAAATTTAGAAAGATATAGAAGGGTGTGAAGGGTATTTTCATGGTGCTAAAAAACAACCATCGAATATCTTCATCTATGGTTGAGAGTGATGATGAGTCCCCCACTGAGTGATCTGATGCTGATGATTATTGAGATAATGCATGGTCTGCCGGAGAGAGCAGTTCTTAAGGCTGATTCAGGGAGCACCCTTTTCTATTATCTTATTGATTAGGCAGTGGGGACATTGCCAGCTTTTCAGTTGAGGGTGCCTGTCCCTATATCTATAGTGTTTGGATGTGCTTGTTATTATTTTGATGGCATTCTAGAAGATGTTTTTACTTTTGTTTTGGGATGACATTTAGGATATTGTTTTGCTTTTGAGATGTTTTATCTGAGCACTCTGATGTTGTCCACGTTTTATGGATTATCATGCTTTTCTTTTATTTTTAGTGTTCTTTTAATTTAATTTAATTTTGATCTTGGTGATGCATGAATATCTTTGCCTTGTAATGGATTGAGTGATGATATTGTTAAGGGTAAAGTGTCGTGCTTTGTTTTGAGGCATAGATGAAGGGGAATTTCAAGTACCCATAGGATAAATATAAAGAATAAAAGGGAAGTCTGAGTACCTAACGAATTGTAAAGTGCAGATCTAGGATCATATTTTACACCATTGGCGAAGTATGAGTAGCCATATGGTTGGTTTGCCCATTTTTATACAAAAATGTGTGACAAAGGCTTTGGTTGTTTCCATGATTATCAAATTGTGAAATGTGCAGATGCAAAACAAACAACCCCCTCTGTCCAAAATTTTTCAAAAATCAAGGGCATAGATATGAGCAAGTTGGTAACAAAACTTTTCTCCTTTTGTGGCTTCACAAGATTTTGACTTGTAAATAGAAATAGATACTCCAAATTTTTCTCTAGCTAGAGGGACATTTAAGCTCCATTGGAGAATTTTGCATGCCATCTGTGGCGAGCTATTTTCATGCATCTCTTGTATACTTGTGTTATCTAGAACTTGGCCCATTAGTCTTTCAAAACTAATGTTGATTGTATTTGGTTGGAGAAATTATCTTAGCCCACCATTTTGATTTTGGAAGCGCACTCTAGCCTATAAAGCCTACCCAAGCATGAATATAATCCCTAGTTACCCACTTTGAGCCTTTGGACATTTCTTTGGAAAACACATTACAAGCCGCAAACTATTATTTTTATTCCTCTTTTGAACCATACCCTTCTTGAACTTGAAAATTATAATTTGAGGCTAAAAAACTAAGTTGGGAGTGGTAAAGATTGATGGAAGTAAGTTTGGTGCCACAAATATGTAGTTATATGCCTAATGTTCCTAGACTTTGAAAAGAATTGAATAGAAGAAGAAAAAGTTGAACAAAGAAAAGAATTGCGCAAAAGTGCAAGAAAATGAGATGGATAAATATGGGTAAACAAAGGAAATAAAAGGTAGGCTGATAAAAGAGTGATAACAAAGAAGTGTGTCCTATAGTAAAAAAGAAGTATTGAAAATGTGTGATGTAGATGTTCAAGGAAGGGTGTAGCCATGTTATTCCTAAATGATATCCTACCCAAACCCGAATCTACGTTACAAGCTTAGAAAGCCCTTTGAGATCTCCAACCATTTAATTTATTTATGGTGGCGATTGAAAATAGGGGCAAGCCTATGGTATGATACTTGTTGCTTAGTCTCTCTTTGAAGTGCTATGCATCCTTGAATAAAGAATTTTCTAATGATGGGTGTATTGAAATTAGCTTAGCCTATGTGTATGAGCTACTTGTGGTGGTGACTCGGGTTAAAGTCATTTTGATCTTTAAGGCATGAAGTTTAGGTATAATCATATGTGTCTCACGGTAAGAGGTAGTATTGCTTGAGGACAAGAAATAACTTTATGTTGGTGGTGTTGATGAGTGGTAATCTTACCACTCATTCGCACTTAACATTTGTATGCATTACCTTGTTTTAGATGAATGAACAAGATATAATAGTTAGCAAATGCACTTATATCAACTCTTTGTAGGTATCGAGTTGAAAAGATAGAAAGATGTAGAATGGAGCTTAAATTGATTGAAAAAGGAGTAGGAAAGTACAACTAAAGACTTGTAGCAAAAAAGCCTCAAGTACTGCAATCGCTAAAGTTAAGCAAAAGTCAATCAAATGTGATCAAGGAAGTTAACCACGGTCGCGTACCGCAGTCGCTTCCAGTCTCACATGATCACAGCATAGCGAAAGAATTCAACCCAAGGGAAAATCTAAAAATGTACACGGATGATTCCAATATTATCCAAAAAGACCCAAACCCTTGATTTATGTATTATATTCCATCTTCCCGAGTTTTTAGGTTTTGCTTTGATAGTTTATAAGCCTATATTTTTGGAGAACAAAAAATTGTGTAATTTTTTGGTTAAGAAGACATTGGAGACTTACTCAGTGGAAGATTAGCTCACTTCTATTGTTGATTTGTGGGAGTGCCAAGTTTGAACTAACATTCGCTTAAGCTTTAATAAATCACTTCTATGGAGATTATGGGTATATCTATGCTTATTTATCTTATGTGTGGCTAGATCTTTCTCTTGGGGTTATGTGTGAATAAGGGTTAAAGTGTGTGCGGGTTGTTATTTATTAGCTTCTATTTAGTAGTTCATATTTATATGTTTTATTAGTTAGCTATGTGTAGCTAGATCTTCCTCTTGGGGTTATGTGTGAATAAGGGTTAAAGTGTGTGTGGGTTGTTATTGATTAGCTTCTATTTAGTAGTTCATATTTATATGTTTTATTAGTATTATGCTAACTTGGTTAGGATTTGATGGGTAAAATCCCCAAATATCCACATGGGTCTGATGAGTGAAAGATCCATTCTCTAGAAAACCCGAAGCCATCTTCGAAAGAAAGGTTTTGGGTGGAGTTTAGGAATCAATATCATCCTCAAAAGAGGGATGTGGAGACCAAAGCAGTGATAGACCACTGTGTGTGTAGTTTTCTAAATTCACACTATCTTAGACATAAGGGTGAATGTGAGGTTGACTATTCCATGGTTATCATCCTAGAAATAGGGTTGCCTAGATTGAGGTTGTGGTTAACAATTGTTAAACACACTTATTAGGTATTCTAAAGAATCAATAGGTGAAAGTTTGGTGTTTTGTTGAAATACTAGCATCAAAATCCATAACCAAACCTACCCATATCTGGTTTGCTTAGTTGATGTTGATTGCTAACACCCGCATATCACTCCCTTAGTATCCCAAGATCCATACATAATTTTTAAATCTCTAATTATTCGTAGCCCCAAAATTTATACTAGAAAAAACCCAAAAAGAAACATTAGTGTAGATACCTATCTCCTCCATTTTACCTTCATATAACATTGGTTTAGATTTAACTTGTATCTATTATTTTAAAGTGACTTAATTTCCACTCTCATTGTTCCTCATGGGTTCGACCCCAACTCCAAAATTGGGTAAATATATTGACAACGACCTCCTTGCACTTAAATTGACGTGTAAGTTGAGAGTTATCAAATATCATTTCTTTGCACTTAGTAAAATTTTATTTTTGTGTCTGAAAATTTTAAAAGCCCTTACATGGATTTCTTTTTCGTTCTTAAGCCACACAAATTTAGATCAGATTAATTCATAACGAGAAAGAAAATAAAATTTAGACTTATGTTCACCAATATTTATTTCCACCTTTTTGAGTAAAATCTTTATTGAATGTTATGAATTTCATGTAGCTTTCTGCCATCTCCACTTTTCCACCTGATAAGTGTGTGTGTAAGGGGGAGGGGTGTGATACCTTAAAAATCTAATATAATATTAGAAACATGCTTGAAGTTTATGCAAAATAAAATATAATATTTTCATAGTTTGATAAGTGATTTAGACATATATTAAGGCCTCAAATAACTCCTAGCTTATAGACAAGTCAGAATATCCCTTATCGATTGACTTCTAGTAATGAATATTGATATAGTCAACTTCAAATGAGTATAAATTTTGAATTACTTAGATTTTTTGCGCTCAAAACCAATCAAAATATATACGATTGAATTAGCTTTCCAACGCCAACAGTTTTTACTTAATCTGATATCAAAGTAAAACATTATGGCCAAATTACTGAAGCATTGTAAAAGCTGCCAATGAAGATGACTTTGATGATGATGACTTGTTAGGATACTATGAGTCATTGGGTCACTCATTGTCACTGTATTGGAGACCAAAATTTGAGTCCTTTGGCTACAAATTAGGATATGACTCATTGTCAGACCCTATGAGTCATAGCCTAAGTCGTAGGGACTGCTTTTGGGAGTTTCTCAGATGATTTTTGAGGCGATGTTTGGTTTTTTATAATAATTTTAGCATAAAAACTATGCTGTTTAAGATTTTCAAGGGCTGAATCATTATACTAAAACACTCATAAGTTCTCCATTCCTTAAAATTCATTCAATAGTTATAAAATTTAGAGGGAGAAAGAGGTGGTTTTCCACTTCAAGCAAGAAATAGGGCTTTTTAACTTTCTAAGTCAAATCCAAAGATTTATTAAAGGTTTTAAACCTCATTTATGTGGGATTTCATTAATAGGTTTCTTTACACCGAATGATTCTGAAAGATTATTCGATTCCGCAAGTTTAATTCACCCTTCACTCTTAGGGTTTCCATGGAAAGTATAAATTTCTTAATTTTTTTAGTTTATTTCTTTAATTAAATAATGGATATATGTTTTCCCATAAATTTGAGCATTTATCCATACTCAGAATTATAAAATATCTTTATATTGATGAATTGTTGATTTTTGAGTTTGAGTTATGAAGTTCCTTATATTATTCAAATTTTAATATTTCCATTATTAGTTGCATTCTTTAGAAATAGTAGGTTACACCCGATGACCTAAGATTTAATTCATATACTTACAAATGCTTGTTTCTCAAAACTACGTGTTATTGAATACTTTTAAATTCTGCAATGCTTGTTTATTTTTAGAATGTTATTACTATTGAGCATTTTTAGTTATCAGTGTCATTCAATTGGGAGTAGCACTTCGCAGCGAGCGAATGCAGGGATGGAGGATCACCTGTTAGTTATGTTGAGACTTTTTTAGAAGTCCCTAAGTTCCAGAACTACAGTACCAACATAGGTTCTAAAAGGTCACCTATCAGACTAAGATTGACACCTTAGTCTTTTGAGACTTCAATTTAATGGATCCATACAGTCAGTGTTCATACTCTTAGAAAGGTATTGAACACCTATCCAACTGGAGTTACAGGTTAGACCCTAGTTAGCTCAGATTGAGGTATTTTGGTTAATGGTAGCTACCACAATCCACAGTTGATAGCTTTAATTCAGACATTGGCATGACCTTGTATCAGTTCTTTAGCTTATCATACAATACATGTTTATTACATGGTCTTGTATTAGTTTACAATGTCACATGCATCATTTTAGCCTATACTAGTTATTTTCCATCATACATACTTTGTACATTCAAAGTACTAGCCGCATGCTTTCTTTCTGCTATATTGTCCTATAATATAGGTTCGAACTTTCAGCATCCTGATTGCTCTTAGTACGATTTTGCGCTATATCAACAACAGTGTTTGGTGCATCCTCATCATTCGAGGGCCATATATCAGCAGTTCTTTTAAACCTTTTTAGTGTCTGATAGTTGGAGTTAGTTGGGGGCTTCTCCTAACAACTCATATAATTTAGAGGCTTTTAGACAAATAGTTATATGTTTAGCCTGTTGATTATGTCAGAAGTCTTAGTTTTGATATTCAGTATCAATTTCAATTTTTACTATAGTAAGGTCATTTCAACTTAGTTTCGCTCAGTATATTATTATTTTCCTTAGTATTCTTGGAGTTTTCTCAAGTCCATGGGATAGCTTTGGGTCACTTGTGACTCTAAGCACCGTATTAAGACTATGGGGTAGTCTCAGGTTGTGATAAACTTCATATCAGAGCATCAGGTTTAAAGTGTCCTAGGGTGTGTGAAAGCCGCATTAAGTAGAGTCTTATTAATAGGTATGAAGTGTGCCGCACTTATGAGTGCTTGGATATGAAACATCTTAGTAAAAGTTTCACTTCTTTCATGATTTATGTTGCGTGATAGAGTGTGAACTCTATTAAAATCTTCTTCTAACTCATCCTCGACACATTTACAGAAACTTCCTCCCAAGAGAACTAATAAAAGGAGGAATAGGAATAAACAAGAACCACCACCAGCTACAACAAATACTCTAATCAAACAAGTCTCCCATGTTAAGTTTAGGGCTACTTTCATAACATTAGCCCAGTTCATGGCCACCCAGAATAACCAGCAGATTGTTTCACCAACCAACCCAGCTGTGAATAGGGCAATAACTAGAGTATAATACTTTACTCAGATGAATTCTCTAGTATTGAACAACTAGACTCCTAGACTTCTCTCAAATGAATCCTCTAGTATTCTTTAGGTCTAAGTATGGAGAGGATCCACAAGATTTCTTGGATAGTATTAAGAAATTTACTGAAATCATATGTGTCATTTTAACTTAAAGTGCTAATTTGGCTACTTATCAATTTCAGGGAGTGGCTCATACATGGTTCAAGCAATGGAAAGATGACAAAGGTGTAAATTCAAGATCGATAGAGTGGGATGAGTTTGTTGCTACAATTTTAAATAGCTTCTTCCCACTTGAGTTTAGGGAAGACAAGGTGCAAGAATTTATTATCTTGATTTAGGGTAACATGAGTATGGAAGAGAATTCTCTTAAGTTCATTCAGTTGGCAAGGTTTGCTCCAGCTATGGTTGCTAACTCTAAGGCCCAAATGAGAAAATTTGTGATGGGTGTTTTCGAGGATGTGGTCAAAGAGTGTATAATAACTATGTTGGTCAAGGATATGGACATCTCCATATTAATGGTTCATGCTCAACAAATTAAGGAGGAGAAAATCAAGGAGAATAAAAGGAAGAGTATGATGGCAAGAACTGATAGCTTTAATTTCTCTTTGTAGAGGTCAAATAGTGGTAATCATTTTTAGTTTTACTAGAAATTTTCATCTCCAACCCCATCTTCTTCTATGGATCTAGTACCCAAGTTTAGGGAGGATACTCTAGATAGAGCGCTAGGATCTATGTCCCAGGGTAGTGTGAATTGTGTTTGTATTAATTTAGATTGCAAGAAATATGGTAGGAACCACAAGAATGAGTGTATGGTGAGTAGTAATGCATTTTTGGGTGTGGAATGTTTGGCCAAACATTGAGAGAGTGCCAGTGGCTTCAAAAAGAGGTAAGGATACTCATCAACAAAGCCAGTCTAACTCTTTAATAGCTTTAACAAGCTGCCTAACTCAGCAAGGTGCCACATCTAGTAAAGTTGGTGGACATTTTCAGAATAGGTTCTAAGCCCTTCAGACTCGACGGGATCAGGACGGTTCTCCTAATGGGTTCATGATAAGTTTCATGTTTTTATTATTCATGTTTATGCATTGTTAGACCCCTGAGCCACACATTCCTTCATGACCCCGTACATAGAAGTAGATTTTAGTGTTAGCCAAAAGATCCTCTTAAAATCCTTCTCAATTTCTACTCCAATAGGTAATTCAGTCATAGCCAGATGGGTATATAGAAATTACCCAGTCACAGTATCCCAGAAAGTCACCTTAATTTACCTTATAAAGTGAGAGATGACAAATTTTTATGTTATTCTTGGCATAGATTGGATCCACTCTTGCTGTGCCTCAGTGGATAATAGAAACAGAGTAGTCCAATTTCAGTTTCCAAATGAGCCAGTCTTAGAGTGAAATGGTATTATATCAATGTCTATTGGTTGGTTTATCTCTTTCCTTAATGCAAGGAAAATGATTTTCAAATGGTGCATCTATCACTTTATTCAAGGACTTAAGTTCCAAAACCTCGAGTATTGATTAAGATCATATGGTAAAAGAATTTCAAAAAGTGTTTCCTGAAGATTTTCCTAGATTTTCTCCAGAGCGTAAAATTGACTTCGAAATAGATCTCCTTCAAAATACTCAAGCTATTTAAATTCCACCCAATAGAATGGATACATTCGAGCTTAAGGAATTAAAGGAACAATTGAAAAATCTCCTAGACAGTGGATTTATAAGGCCTAGTATCTCTCCATAGGGTTCTCCAATTCTTATCTTGTGCAAGAAAGATTGTTCTCTTATAATGTGCATTGACTACCGTCAGTTGAAAAAGGTTACAATAAAAAATAAGTATCCCATTCAAAGGACTGGTGACTTGTTTGACCAACTTCAGGTTCTAATTTTTTCTCTAAGATAGACTTCAAATCCATCTATCATCAACTCAGACTCAGAGAATATGACATTCTAAAGACAACCTTCAGAACTTGGTATCATTATTTTGGATTTGTTTCACATCTTTTGGATTAATGAATGCTCCAACAACTTTTATGGATTTAATAAAAAATAGTGTTAAAGACATGCTTAGATATGTTCATTATAGTGTTCATATATTATATCCTTATTTATTCTTAAAGTGAGGATGAATATGCAGACCATTTGAGAATTTCCTTGCAGACTCTCAAATATCACTAGCTATTTTCTAAGTTTAGCAAGTGTGTATTCATGTAGATATCAGTATCATTTAAGTCATATCATATCTAGTTAAGGAATTCGATTTGATCCTTAGAATAAAGAATCCATCAGAAACTGGCCTAGACTCATCTTTCCATCAGATATCAGGAGTTTCTTGGGTCTATTCGGTTACTACACATGGCTTGTTGAATGAGTTTCCTCTATTTCTTTGCCCATGTTTAGACTGACTCAAAATAAAGTTACATTCCAGTCGTCTGATTCTTGCGAGATGAGTTTTCAGGAGTTGATTACTCGACTCACTTCCACTTCAGTTTTAACTTTGCTAGAGTGTTCACATGACTTTTTGGTTTACTGTGATGCATTGTGAGTTGGAATCGGTAACGTGTTATGCAGTTGTGTAGGGTTACAAGATATGCCTTTAGAAAACTCAAACCTCATAAGAGGAACTACCCACCCATGATCTTGATTAGGCAGTAATTATTTTGGCTTAAAGATTTAGAAGCATTATTATTTTGTGGTAAATGTTAATGTATTCACTGATCACAAGTCTTTAGTATGTGTTCATCCAGAAAGATCTAAATCTTTATCGAAGAAGGTGGCTAGAGTTGTTAAATAATTATCATATGAGTATCTTGTAACATTCGGTTAAAGCCAATATTGTGGCCGACACCCTTAGTAGATTTTCTATAGACGTGTTGCGCACATTGAGGAAGAGAATAAAAAGTTAGATCATGAGGTTTGCCAAGTTGCTAGGTTGGCAGTTCTGTTGATTGAATCAACTGAAGGTAATATCTTGGTTAAGACTCTTTGTTGATAGTTGAGGTGAAGAAAAATCAAGATAGTGATCAAGTTTTGATTAGGTTGAAAAAAACAATCCAGAGTCACAAGCTTGACGTTTTCTCCCAAAGGGAATATGGTGTTCTTTGCTCTCAGGACAGACTATGTGTTCCACATGTGGATGACTTTTGACATAAGATGCTAGTAGAAGCTCAAGGTTCTCGGTATTCTATTCACTCAAGAGCCACTAAGATGTACCATCATTTATAAGAAGTCTATTGGTGGAATGACATGAAAAGTGATATTTCAAAATTTATGGATATGTGTTCAATTTACCAGCTCGTTAAAGTTGAACACTAGAGACTTGGTGGTACGCTTCAAGAAATCAAGATTCCTTCTTGGAAGTGGGAAGTTATGAATATGGACTTCAGTACAAGGTTGCCTCGTATACATCAACAAGATGATGCTATTTGGGTTGTAGTGGACACAATGAGTAAGTCAGCCCACTTCTTGCCAGTTAACACTTAAGATTCAGCCAACAATTATGCTAGACTCTATCTTAGGTTGTTAGTTTCACATGACCCGAACCAGGGTTTGGCCGTGTCAGGTATCTCAAGTCCAAAAAGGACAGAAACCATCCCCAACATGCAAACCATTGACCACCCTTCACCCCATATTTGATGAATTTCGAACATATAATAAGATAAAATAGCATTAATTTGAAAACATGATAATAAGTCTATAATCAAAATCGAAATCCACAACTAATTAACAATTCAATACAAATTCCAATGCCAATACCCATGCCAATGCTAACTCTAATACCAACACAATGCATGCCCATAGTAATCTACAAAGCCTCTAATAAAAACCAAAGAATATTTAGTCAGGACATGCCCCTGACCATAGCAAAAATAAAGCCAAAGGAAATTATAAGGATAAAGATAAAGTAATGCCATTAACCCAAAACCAAATTTCCCTAATACAAATAACCCTATGCAAATGCATATTTACATATATATATACCATACTGGGATAGGGAACAAGGTTTATCATGAATTTTAAAACCTTAAGCTGGGTTGTGTAGCTTTACCGTCATTATTCCATCCACGAGATATATTGGTCCAGTGTTACTCCATGAATGGGCCCCGGTGCGTGTAGCTGCATGAATTGGAGGTGCCATAGATGGTTGGGGATTCTCTTGTACCCTCTTCTCTCTATGATACATATGTACGTGTATGGACTTAGGGGATTCCCTTTTACCCCACAAGATCAAGGTCATCAAGACCACACCTCAAGTGGGAAAACTTGAGTTTCCAGTGTCCATTCTCCTGACTTACACTTTCATGACTAGCTATCACAACCCCCATTATTTCTCAATTAAAACATTTAACACGTAACTAGTTATTGATACCAGGAGTCAATTATTAAGGCATTATTAAGTGTTATTGTCATACTGGCTATAGTTTGCAAACAATGTTATTAACCAAAAATTAGGGAATTCCTGTGTGCCCCGCAGACCCTATTATTAAAATCACTTAGGGGATTACCATGTACCCCAAAAGGTTTTCAAAACCATCATTAACGATTTTTCCATTTATGCATAGCATTAATTCAAGTAGTAAATTAAACCAAATATCTTGGGGATTCCATTGTACCCCTAATTGAAATTCCCACCATTCTCATAACTAGAAACAAATTTTACAATACAGGATTGGGATTGTAACCTCTTCTAAAGTCACAAGTTTAGAGAAAATTACCATTCTCAAGTTCAACCACCATACCCATGCACCCACATATTTAAAATCATATTTAAAATATAGAAAACCATAATTAAACAATGCGAAAACATTATTCAACAATAAACATTCAAAACCCCAAAAAATTATTTCAAAACCATAACATTATTATGAAAGTCATACGTTAAAACATGTACTTTTAATAAAATAACGATGAGAATTTTTGATGACATAGCACCCTCAGAACACTAGATGATTACTTTCTTTTAAACCCTAGCCTTAGCTTGAATAGCGAGTTTGAGAGAGATTTTTGGGAGTGTTTTATTGGGAATAATTGGATAATGAAGTCCCAAAGAAGTTTTTAAGTCATGGGTCCAAACGGTTAAAGTGGTAATGTACAGAATGCCCTTAACTTAAAAGTCAAAAAAAGTGTCGCCCTTGTGTACGAATCAACCATTGACACGTAACCACTCCTTATGACTCATGACCTCGATTCATAACCCAGATAGTGACCAAGAACCCATACACTATCAACCTTATGACCCAACCACCAAACTCTTAACCAGACCCTATGACTGGTAAGATCCAGTATTAGGCAACACATAATTCAACTAGGTTAGACACTGGAAAACCTATGATTTTATCTCACGACTCGTAGCATATTCCCATGGCCCATTGTGAGCCACTCGTACTCAGAGTAGTGTCAATCCACAAACTTACTAATTTGGTTATGGCTAATCCTAATAATGTGTCACCAACCCTTACTACTGACATCTCCAAGCCATAACCAAGGAAGAAACCCAAACACCATCAACTGGATACCATATGACTAGGTCCACCTGACCCATCAACACACCATACAACTCGTATGGTCAAGTTGTAATAAAGGCAATGAGCTTAGAGATCAACAAATTTTCAAGGGCCAATATTTGGGGTGTTTTAATACTCCCCACTTAGATAATTTGTCCTTGATTGATGGGACAAGGCACTGAATAGAACAATTAAACCCAAATATCTCTACTCTTACTATTAAGACAGAAAATAGAATACCAAGGAATTCATAATCTTTCTTTAAAAAAAAACAAAAAGCAAGGATGTTAAGAATAACCTCAAGAACGATCTTCTAGAATAGGGAATACGAATGGATACTTGGATTTCATGTCCTCTTCGGCTTCCCAAGTAGCCTCTTTAACATTGTGATCTCTCCATAGAAGCCTTACCGAAGCTACGTCCTTAGTTCACAAATGATGAACTTGCCGATCCAATATATCTATCGGGATCTTCTCATAAGAAAAAGAATCCAAAATACCAATATCTTTTATAGACATAATTAGTCATGGATCACTAACACACTTCCTCAACATAGATACGTTGATCACCAGATGAATAAAGCACAAACTAGAGGGAAACTCCAATTTATATACAACTTTACCAACCCTCTTCAGGACTAAATATGAACCGACATAATGGGGTTTGAGTTTCCCCTTCTTCCCAAACCTTATTACCCTCCTCTTGGGAGATACCTTTAAGAACACCATATCTCCAACCTTAAACTCTAACTTTCTATGCCTTACAGCTGCATAGGACTTTTGGCAAATTTGGGCGGCTTTGAGTCTATCCTGAATTACCTTTACCTTCTCCATGGTTTGGTGAACCAAACATCTCTACCTCACCGACCTCAAACCACCTAATAAGAGACCTATACCTCCTACCATACATGGCCTTAAACAGAGCCATCCCAATGCTAGAGTGGTAGCTATTGTTATACGGAAACTCTATAAGAGCTAAATCTTTAACCCACTACCAACATAGTCAATCACGTAGCCCAAACCATAACTTCTAATATCTAAATAGTTCTTGTCACTTGACCATTTGATTACATGTGGAAACAGGTGACCTAAATCAAATCAAACAGGTTCCCCAGGCAACTTCCCAATTTTCTCAATAAATACTTTGGTATAATCCTCCATCGAGAAATTTGTCCTTACTGGTAAAAAATGAGCGAAATTTGCCATCCTATCCATGATGACCTAAATCAAGTCATACAAATTCCAAGACCAAAGAATACCATTAACGAAATCCATGTTAATCACTTTCCACTTCAACACAACCAACTCAATTTCTTGATAAAACACTCCGGGCCACAAACGCTCAACCTTCACCTATTGACACATCATGAATTTAGCCACAAAACTTGCCATATTTTGCTTCATATTGTTCCACCAATAAATTTTCTTAAGATCATGATACATCTTCATTAAACTAGGATAAATGGCATAACGTGACTCATGATCTTCGACTAAGATCTTTTCTCGCAACCCATCTACATCGGAAACGAACAATCTCCACTGGTACCGCAAGGTACCATCACCTTAATGTGAAAGGCCATCACTTTTTGCCCACCTAAATTCCCTTTGATTTTCATCAAGATAGGATCTAATACTTCCTTCTCTATTTCCTCGGTATAGAGAGATGCCTTCGCCACCTCTTGACCAAACACGCCACCTTCTTCCGAGTCCAAGAGACGAACACCATGGTTAGCCAAATGATAAATGTCATTCACCAATTCTCTCTTGTCCTTATCCATATAAGTTAGACTCCCCATGGATAACCTGCTAAAAGTATCAACAACTACATTAGCTTTACCTAGATAGTAGCGAAGACTCATGGCGTAATCCTTTATTATCTCAGGTTACCTCCTTTCCCTGAGATATAACTCTTTATTAGTGAACACATATTGCAAGGTCTTATGATCAGAAGAGATATCCATATTTACTCCCTACAAGTAATGACGCCAGATTTTCAATGCAGACACCACAACTAACAATTCCAAGTCATGAGTTAGATAATTCGTCTCATTCACTTTCAACAACATAGAAGCATAAGCTACCACCTTTCCATGCTGCATCAAAATACAACCAAGCCTCATATGGGAAACATCACAATGGACCACCAGTTTGTCAGTGCCCTCAGGAAAAGTCACGATCGGAGTCAAAGTTTGTTTATCCTTTAGTTTCTCAAAACTACCCTCACAAGCAACGGATCACAAGAGCTTTACCTTCTTATAAGTGAACATAGTCAACTAGGTAGCTATAGAAGAGAACCTTTCCTAAAATATTTTGTAGTAACCAGCTAAACCTAAGAACCTTTGAATGTAGATTGGAGTCGTGGGTCTAGGCCACTTCTTAACTACTGTAACCTTCGGTTGATCCACCATGATCCCCTCAATCGATATGACATGACCTAGAAAAGTAACAATATTTAGCTAGAATTCACATTTCAAAAATTTAGCATACAACTGCTGCTCTTTAAAAATCTACAATACAATACAAAGGTTATCGACATGATGCAACTCACTCTTAGAGTACACCAAAATAACATCTATGAATACAATAATGAACAAATCTAGAAATTGACAAAATACCCTGTTCATCAAGCCCACGAATAACACCGAGGTATTATTAGAGGCAAAGGACATAACCAAGAACTCAAAGTGCCCATATCGTGTACGAAAGGCAGTCTTAGGGATATCCACCTCCCTAATATTTAACTGATGATACTCGAATCGAAGATCGATCTTGGAGAAAAACTTAGCACCCTGGAGATGATCAAACAAACTATCTATCCTTTGAAGAAGATACTTATTATTTACCATCACCTTATTTAAATGCCAATAATTAATACATATACCAAGGCAACCATTCCTCTTTCACATAAACAACACCATTGAACACCACGGGGATATACTAGAATAGATGAAAGACTTGTCTAAAAGATCCTTTAATTGTTCCTTATGCTCTCTTAACTCAGCTGGAGCCATTCCATAGGGGGAATAGAGATAGGACGAGTGTCCGAAATAAAATGAATCTCTCTATTGGGAGGGACACTACGAACGTCATCAGGGAATACCTCAAGAAATTTATTTGCCACTAGGATGGAATGTAAAAAAGGACCCTCTGAGTTAGAATCTTTAACCCAGTCTAAATGATAAAGTCATCCCTTGAAAATTAACTTTCGAGCTCTAAGATATGATATAAACATCCCCTTAGGCACTACCAAACCACTTTCCCACTAAATGACTTGTTTATTGGGAAATTTAAAAATAACCTTACGAGTGAAACCAATCCATCCCCAATATGATAGTAAAATCAACCATGTTTAATTTAAACAGATACACCAAAGTCTCTCGACTATCTTCAGACACTAAAAAACCTTTATAGATTCTTCTAGAAACAATAGTCACCCACCGGGGTAGAAATAGAAATGTGATCTGAAACATACTCAGGACAAAAACCAAAATGCACAACCACAAATAGCGTCAGATAAGATAAAGTGGACCACGAGTCAAGGAAAGAACAAATATCATGGGAAAAAAGTTTCAACATAGAGATAAAGAAATCAGGTGATGCCTCGGTCTCATGAAGGATAGTGAGATCATAAAGTCGATTTCGACCAATGCTCGAGCTAGATAATGTACCCTTTTGTGCAAGAGCTGATAAAGAGGCAACCCAAACCCTGTTTGCCCTAAAAGCAACCCTACCAATAGGATAGTTTCTAAGAATATGCCCTAACTGATCAAAGTAGAAGTACTTGTCATTTCCTGCATCAAAGAAACCCGATTGCAATTAACCTTAAAATCTGGAAGAAGGATATAATAGAGTTGATTGGGCCTTACTAGCTTGAGATAGGGCTCCATATGCCCTAGAACCATCGCCACCCTGAAAACACCTATCATTAGACGACTTTGGGTACAGAGCACTACCCATCAAGTAGGACCCAGAATCGCCCCACTTTTTTTTGGACCAGTTTCCACCATCCCGGCCAGTCTACTATTGACCTCCCCTAGATCTAAATGCGAAAATTTCTTTCTTTTACATTCCCCAATTTCAACCTACTTCTCCCTCTACTCCTCTACTTGTTGTATATACATAACTAATTTATAAATTTCTATGTCTTTGTTCAACAAAAAAGCCTTACTCTCCAAAATAATGTCTCAAGACAACCTAAAAGAAAACTTCCCCATTCTAGCTCTCTCGTTAGATACTAACTCCGGAGCATACCATGATATCTAATGAAACATCAAGTCATACTCCTTGACTTACATCTTTCCTTGCTACAAGTTAGCAAACTCTTCTGCCTTCGTCTCCATCAACTCTTAAGGAAAGAAGTGACTAAGAAAATCTCTAGAAAAGTCCTCCTACAAGAAGGACTCAACATCCATACCTATGAGCTGCACCCACTCTTCATACCATTGATAAGCTACATCCTTCAACTGGTAGGCTGCAAACTCTACACCTTCCACCTTAAAAACATGCATAACCTAAAAAATCTTTTCTATTTCATCTAGAAGCCTTGAGGATCCTCCTCAAATTTTGTATCGGTTAAAAAAGGAGGATCAACCTCATCAATTAATCAACTATAGTGGCCTCAGATGATGGAGCAACAAAATCTATATACTTAGTCTGAGAGGCAACTATTTGACTATAAAAATGGATCGAATGGTGAAACGCGGCATTAGACACATCATCTTGAGGTGTATGAGGAGAGACAGGAGGAACCAATGGGGATCCATAAGGACCATCAAAGATAATGTCCCTAGACCTAGTCTGAACCCCTGGGGTAAGATGGGTCATATCTTCTTTCTATTTAGATAGGAGAGAAGGGTTTTAACAAACAACAAATCTTCTTAGAGGCATGATCTGAAAGGCAAAAAATAGGGATTCGAGAGATCAAAGACCTTATTCTTTATGACCCAAAAATAAAAATTAAGAAAGATAAATATTCCTAAATTCCTAGTAGTGTCTCCTTATGTGTATGGCATGCTACACACCCTTTAAAGTGACTCTACTCGACACGACTTTACGGACACCTAATTCACGATGAACCTAAGCTTTGATACCAATTTGACTTGAGCCGAACAAGGGTCTGTCTATGTAGGGTATCTCAAATCCAACCAGGACCAGAGACCATCCCCAATACCCACACTATTGACCACCTTTCACCCTATGTTAGATGAACACTGAACATAACAAGATAAAATAGTAATAATTTGAAAACATGATACCAAGTTCATAATTAAAATCAAAATCCACAACTAATTAACTATCCATACCAATTCCAATACTAATACCAATACCAATACTAACACTAATACCGACACCGCCCAAGCCCATAGTAGTGTAAGAAAGCCTAAAATCAAAACCAAATAATATCCAAGCCGGGATAAACCCCCGACCATTGATAAAACAAATACAAAAGATATAGTAAGAACATAAAGAAATCCATAGAATGAAATGGGGAATCTGGAGTTTGGAAGCTTACCATTTCAGTATAACTCAAAAGTTGTCCCCGAATCAACAAGTCACTAAGTAGGGGGAGTAATAGTATCGCTAGTTCCTGTATTGCATGGGGATACAATGCTCGAATATAGTTAGTAGGGTGAACACAAGTATGTAACTCAAGGATAAAGATAAAGTAATGCTATTAATCCAAAACCAAATTGAAGCAACACAAATAACCATATGCAAATACATATTTACATATATATACCTTGCTAGATAGGGAACAAGGTTTAGCATGCATTTTAAAAGCTTAACCTGGGTTGTGTAAAAGCTTAACCTAGGTTGTGTAGCTTTACCATCATACTTCCACCCATGGGTTATATGGGTTAAGTGCTACCCCATAAATGGGTCTTAGTGCGTGTAGCTGCAAGAACTAAAGATACCATAGATGGAAGGGGATTTTCCCGTACCCTTAACCCTCTATGATACATATATACGTGTATGGACTTGGGGGATTCCCTTGAACCCTACAAGCTCTAGGTCATCAGGACCACCCTTTATGTCGGCAAACATGAGTTTCCAATGTCCGTCCTTCGGACTCACACCTTCATGGCTAGCTATTATAACCTCTATTATTGCCCAATTAGAATATTTAACACATAATATGTCGCCAATACCATGAGTCAATTATTAAGGCATTATTAATTTTTATTGTCTTACCGACTATAGTTTGCAAATAATGTTATTAGCCAAGACTTAGGGGATTCCCGTGTACCCGGGTGACTCCATTTTAAAAATTATCAGGGGATTCCAGCGTTACTCAAAAGGTTTTCAAAATTATCACTAACCATTTTGTAATTTAAGCAATCCATTAATTTTGGTAATAAATCAAACCAAATATTTTGGGGATTTCATTGTACCCCTAATTCAAATTTCCACTTTTCATATAACTATAATCCAATTTTACAATATAGGGTTGGGGTCGTAACCACTTCAAATCTCACAAGTTTAGAGAAAATTGCCATTCTCAAGTTTAACCACCATACTCATGCACCCATATGTTCAAAACCATATCTAAACCATAGAAAACCATAACTAAACCATGGGAAAACATTATTTAACAATAAGTATTAAAAACCCCAAACCCTTATTTCAAAACCATAATAATAATACCATGAGATCCATATGTTAAATATAAAGCCCCAAGATCCCATCCCAAGACGTCACACAGTGCTTAAGGCTACATGCGACCTCAAGCTAACCCTCTGAGCCTATCATCACCTCTATAACTCACTATGACAATAATCAAGCTATAATAAAGAAGAATAATTATGTCATGAACATACTGGAATACAAAGAAATGTTATCCTGTACAATTAAAATACTGAAGTTCTGTACATATTGGTACTCTAGTCTTACAAAGCCTCTACTACATAAGACTGAGGACCCATTGGGAAAGATCCCCAACTGACCCGTACTAAACTGGAAATAACAACCATCTACTATCAAGACAAAAATTGGGGGCATAGATCCTCAAACCGTGAGGACTCACCAACTATACGAATATAGATGGAGGTACTCAAAAATCACTGCCGCTGTTGAGACTGAGAACCTAAACCTCATCACGAGAAAATATAGAACTCATAAGAGTATGGAAATCAGTACTTGGGAATGTACTGACTATGTGGAGGTACAGGAAATATTTAAATAATATCATAAATGTATAAGAAAATAATGCATGCTATAATAATGACTCTTTTTGCTTGAGTTACCTGAAACAAATTTTCCATAAATCATCAATAATAACACATGCTTCATAAATCTCACAAACCATTGGACTCATCTCAAACTCTTTGACTTAAAACTTAGAGTGACTCGGTAACTCATGAAACTTGGACTAGTATGGACTTGGGAGTTTCTTATAACCGACATAAACCATGTGAACTTATATGGAGTCCAACATCATGCCCACGTTAGTGAGAGCTGTTCTATCCTTGCCATCAGAGTATAACCTTAACTTTAGTGATAATTGTCTTGGCCTTTGGCCCTTAATCTTAATCCTACAGTGGCACATAGTTCAGGGAAAGTATGATGCGCTGAACCCATACTTCCCGCTTGGTGCTAAATACTACTCCCAGACTTAAGCTCAGAACGGGTTAGGAAATCCACCTTAATCAACTCAAGCGTCTATCATGAAGACCAAAATATAAATATATATCTCACTTGTAAATCATAATCTTCAAATGGATTCCTAACTCGACTAAATCTCAAAATAATCTTTCTCATCATCAAGCACACTTGCTTATCAAATCATATCAAGTATCAAATCTTCCAAAAAATATCGTAGAACTCATTCTTGACTCTCAAGCTCAATATCAACATATATTCAATAGACAAACTTCTCATGGAAAAACATAAATCATGACACTTATCATAGATTACTTAGAAATTATCATTTCATGATAACAATATACAACTCATGACATAAATTCTTAATTTAAGAAATAAGACAACGAAGTAGTCATATGTGTCAATCTTGTATAGCTCAAATCTCATAAATCCTTGATAAAGTAATTTGGGTGTAAACGCACTTTGCAAAATTCATGAAATTCAATAGAAATTAAATCTTTGGTTACAAGAATGAAAGAAGTGTTCTTGTTCAAAACCCTACATACCTTAATCTTTGAAATTGGATGAACTTTAGTGCTTGAGACTTTTTCCACACTTGAAATAAATAATTCTTGAACCCCACACTATGAGGAACTTGGCTCTTGAAGAAATTTTGAAGATATATGGATGATTCTTAGAAGATTTATATTCTTGATATAACCCTAGATATAATATCTCAAGAGAATTGGAAGAGAAAATGATGGAATTAGGGTTTGAACGGGATTCTCATATTTATAGAGGCCTCCAAAAGATGGGAAAAGACCAAAATACCTTGCAAAAAGGTCTCTAAATTGCTGAAAAAAATTATTGACGACATTTGTGACAGGCCGTCAAACCCGTGATAGGCCATCACGAAATGTCGTCACCAAACGGTCAAATTTTATGATTTTCTGCCTAAGGCTGATGACGTCGTTTGAATGTCAACAGAAACATGATGACGTCATTAGAAATGTCGTTAGAGACGTGACAGGCCATCAGAAACGTCGTCACCATTTTTCAGATTGACATGCTGGAGTAAAATGGGTATAACTCTTTGCTCTGATATCGGATTTTGGAGAAATTGGTATCGTTGGAAAGCTAATTCAATTATCTATCTGTTGATATGTCATGAGCTCAAAATTTTCAAGTATAATGATAGATATGATCGTTTGAAGTTGACTATACCAATATCTTTCCAATGAATTCAATCAGTAAGGAATGTTTTGATTCACCCAATCGTTAGGACATCTTTAAGGCCTTAATACACACTATCCTTGATCAAAAACCAACCCCAAACAGTATAATTTATTTCTCATAATCTTGATTCTTGGTTGCACTATTGGTTAGAGTCTTGGGGTATTACAATATCTCCACCTAGTAAACTTTCGTCCTTTAATGTGGCTAGATAGGCCAAGAACAAGAGAAAATGAGGAGTATAGCTGGAACAACTCACCAAAAGGGATTAATTTATTCTAAACTTTCGAGTTCTTCACAAAATGCATGAATCATAAATAGAATAACCATATAGCTGAATACACTGGATTAGAAGAAAACTGGATTAGGGAATACTAGTACCTTCGGCTTAATTTGAACTCGCAGAGAAGAGATAAGGGTATCTGGTTTGCATATCTGCTTCTGCTTCCCAAGTAGCACCCTCGACTGATTGATTTTGCCGCAGAACTTTGACCAAGGGAACTTTCTTATTTCTTAGTCTATAAACTTGATAATCTAGGATATTAACTGGAACTTCATCATACGAAAGGCTATACTGAACATTGAAACTTTCTGACGGATCAACAAAAACAGAATCACCAATGTGCTTCTTGAGCATAAAAATATGAAAGATAGGATGGACAACTAACAACTCGGTAGGTAATTCAATCTCATAAGCTGCTTTCCCAACATGATTCAAAACGCTATAAGGGCTAATGTATCAGGGACTAAGCTTTTCTTTCTTACCAAATCTTTTCACCCCCTTAATGGGTGAAATCTTCAAGTACACCAGATCGTTAACCTCAAACTCAAGAGCTATTCTTCTCACATCTGCATATGACTTTTGACTACTCTGGGTTGTCTTCAACCTTTCCTAAATCAGCTTAACTCTCTCCATAGCCTCAAACACAGCATCAGGTCCACTCACAGTGGCTTCATCCACTTTAAACCAACCTATGGGTGATCTATATCACCTTTCATATAAAGCCTCAAATGGAGCCATTCCAATGCTAGCATGAAAACTGTTGTTATAAGCCAATTCAATCAATGGCAAATGTTCATCCCAACTTCCTTTGAAATCAAGAACACATGCCCTCAACATATCCTCCAAGGTCTGGATGGTCCTCTCAGCATGACCATCGATCTGCGGATGAAAAGAGGAGCTAAGATAAACTTGGGGACCAAGACCCTTCTAAAAATCCCTCCAAAAATGAGAAGTAAATTGAGTACCCCTGTCGGAGATAATAGACAAAGGAACTTCATGCAACCTGACTAACTCTCGAATGTACAGCTTAGCATAGTCCTTAGTGGTGAAAGATGTATGCACTGGCAAGAAATGCGCGGACTTAGTCAATCTGTCTACAACGACCCAAATAGAATCATGATGACGTCAAGAAGGAGGTAAACCAGTCACAAATACATATTTACTTTCTCTCACTTCTAAGTAGGAATACTAAATTCTTACATCATTCCACCGGGTCTTTGGTGTTCTATCTTAACCTGTTGGCAAGTTGTACACTTCTCTACGAATTTTGCTATATCCTTTTTCATACCATTCCACCAATAGATTTCTGACAAATTGCAGTATATCTTGGTAGCACCGAGATGAATAGAATATCACACGCCATACGCTTCAGCCATAATTCTTTGCCTTAAATCTTCAACATCAGGCATACATAATCTATTCTGAAATCTCAATACACCATCTCCCCCTTGGGAGAAAACTTCCACCTTTTGGTCTTTAACTGACTCCCTCAGTCTGACCAAACTAGGATCCATATCTTGCTTCTCCTTTACTTCCGAAACTAGAGAAAACTCAGAACTACTCTGGACCCAAACATTACCCTCAGCTAAATCAAGAAATCTAACTCCCAACCTAGCCAGACAATGCACCTCACGAGCTAACTCCTTCCTATCTTCCTCGACCTATGCTACACTACCCATGGACGACCTGCTAAGGGCATCTGCCACTATATTGGCCTTGCCCAGGTGATACAACATATTTATATCATAGTCCTTTAAAAATTCTAACCATCGCCTCTGACGAAGATTCAACTTTCTCTGAGTAAACACATACTGAAAACTCTTATGATCCGTAAAGACATCAATATGAACACCGTACAAATAGTCTCTAGATTTTCAAGGCAAAAACCACTACAGCTAACTGGAGGTCATGGGTCGGGTAG